>NW_026555624.1:0-56551 GCF_029017545.1 Prosopis cineraria | reverse complement strand
AAAATAAAATTTGGACTGTCCAAATTTAAAGTTTTTATTTTATATTTTTTATATTTTTATATTTATTAAAATTAAAATTTTTAATGAATCTCTTTTTCACCAATCAAAATAATCTAGATTTAATTTGGAGGATCCAAAAATTATAAAAATTATAAATATAATATATATATAATAAATAAAACATTAAATATGGACCATCTATTTTAGGTTAGTGGAGAGGAAGGTAGTGGGGACAAGCCAATCCAAATAATTAAGGTTTTAACGTTACATTTTCTCTAGCTTTATAGCCAAGCTTAAGGGGCAACCAACATTAGAGGTGTTCATGTATAGGCCAAGATAGGGTGGGATTGGTACATCACAACAATAAAAAGACACAAGATAAAAAAAATATTTTTTTTATTTATTTTGATTCTGAGTGGTAACATGTTGGGTGGTAAACCACGAGGAACGCATACAAAGCATAGAACAGTTGTATATACTTAACTTTACTATTGATGCTTTGATTATGGAGATAGACATTTTTTTCAACATTTACAAGTCTGCAAATCATAAAAGGTTTGCTGATCTTTAGTCTCCCTTTTTATATATGTTTGTACAATATGAATAAAACTATTCTTTGTGATAATCAGTCAATTTCCATTTTCTTCAATCACTTAGTCACATATTTTCACACAAACACAAATGAAGTTTAAAGAAGGTTTATCCCTGGAGTCACTTTTTTGGTGAAGGAATGGACTATTTATCAATGTAGAAATTGCTTGCTAAGTTTAAATATCATGGGATTATTTGTGCTTGTCTAAAATTGTAGAAGAGCTTTGGACAAGTCATAAGAGTAATGAATTTGACCGTTTATCATAAGAGTAATGACTTGAGCTATCAAATGTGACACAAGGATAAAAATGATGATACATAAATAAAAAATGTAGTCACTTGAAAATGAAAGTGCTAATAATGAAGTGATGGTGATATGTATCTATCAATTGGGTTTATTATTGATGTGATGTTAAGCATCGCATACCATGCACTGAAAAAAATGATTGAATGTCACAAGCATTAACATTGTCTTATTTATTTTGCATTCTAAGACTCTAGAGGCTTAAGAGATTCAATGAATATTTTGCCTGGATCAATATTTACTAAAGGTTCATAAATATGTGTGTTCTTAGTAAATGGCACAAATCCACCCACTCAATAATGTCCCATATAGTACCATAATAACCATATGATATAAAGAAATATATGGTTGTCTAAGTTTTTGTTATATATAAATATATATGATACTAAAAAAAAATACTAAATCTCAAATTTTTGGAGAGATAAAATGAGAGTTGTATTGAATTTTTAGAGAAAAATATATTTTGAAAATTTGTGGTAATGAAATTCAATTACTATATTATACTATTCCATCCACTAAATCCAATATGAAAATCGGTCTTAACTAACCGACTTATATGGAAGGATCTTAACAATATGCTGAATTATCCAGAGGCCTGGCTTGTTTTGACCTCTTTGTATTCTTTGGAAAATCTAGATTTTTTTTTTGGGAGATTGACCAGACTCAGCTCTTTTACAGCTTCAAAAAATCTTCAGCCATGAATACGAAGTTATACTTGAAACGCTATTCAATGAAAATTATTCAATCTCAAAAGCCGGAATGAAAATAAATACTATTTATCATTAATGAGTAATGTCAATCAAAAAATAAAGTCCCCCAGGAATAAATCATCTACATTAAAGAGCAATGTTCATAAATAAAATCCCATTTAAGATATTTTAAAAAAAGAACTAGATAATTAAGCATTAAAACAGTTAATTGAAAATGCATGATATTTTGCTAGCTAGGGCTCAACGACTACACTTGAATCATCCATATCATAAACCATTACAACATAAGTCCAAATATATCATGATAAGTTAAATGGGAAAATTTTTAATTTTGTTACCACAGTAAAGTGGCTATGAAAGCAGCAAGGCCAAACTTGATGAGTACTGTGTTAACTTACACATAAGGAAGATAGACTCCAAAATAGAGGGAACGGTGAAGTGCGAAATGTTCGTGGCTTGAATGTTCTATAAGTTTGGATTCCTGGCACCAATCCATATATTTTCTGGTTGAGATACATATATTGTGGCCACAACCCACAAGCACTCACCACAATGTATTATATATGTCACCTGCACCAAAATTCTATTAAAATTATTTCCATCCTCTAACTCCTAAAATAAACACACACACTTTAATGTCATGGAGCATCAATATTTAAAAACAATGTGCTATGTATTGATACTCATTAGCTTTGATTACAAAGATGGATGGTATGAAGTGTTTGTAGTGTTTAGGGTTCAAATCCTCATTCACCGGTAAAAATCAAGATACCTAGGAGAGGATTGGTCATGGAAACAATCAAGACACTGATAAAAGGATGTATCCATGTTGGGGAAAGAGGGGATGAAATTTGTAAAAATTACAGTTACTTTTTTATTTAAATGATGCTTGCCCCCTCTTTAAAATTGTAATTGCCCCCATAAAAAATCAATGCTCCACATTTTCTTTAAAACTATCAAGCATACATATTTTAAAATTTGTTTAGCCCTTTATTTATAATAAAAATAAATATATGATGTAAATGAAATTAAGATATATTTTTAAACTTTTCATATAATTTATTTATATATTACTTTAATTATTACTTAAAATTATATATTTTTAAAAAAATATTAATATTGCCCCCAATACTAAATTTTTCTAGATCTATCATTGCATTGATTCAAAAGTCAATAACTTAATGAGAGTCAATATGAAGTGAAACTAATTATGATAAAAATAATATCATCAAAATTAATATATATGTATATAATATTTATATTTGACTATGGATCAAAACAATATTTAACTAAAAAATTTATTAATTCTCAAGTAAATGGAATATTCATCCATATATAATTTTATACATTTCTTATACAAATATTAACTATAACGTTAACAATAGAAAAAAATCATTAAAAATATTGATTAAAGATTTAGATTTATTTTTAGATTCATAATTCAAAAGGAGAATCTAGAAAAAGAAAAAAAAAAAGGCCGGCTAACTCGTTTAACTCTCCAAATTGGCCAAGTTTTTCCTAGTTGAAATTGGGTTAAGTTAATGACAAAAAAATTGTTAGTTTGCGTAATTAGACAATAACTGGCTAGATGACTGATTCACGAGTCAACCGAACTCATCTCGTCTCAGTTTTCAAATAATGAACAAAATTTTATGACATGAATGAAAATAAAGAAACTCTTAAAGAAGAGTAAAAACATCAAGATAGCATACCCTGCAGAATAACTCAGTAACGCTTCTGCCTCAAGCCTGTGGAAGTGGAATAAAATCATGGTGTTATTTATTATGAAAGTAATAAATGAACTTACATTACATGCACATATACAACACACCTGTTGAAGTATTGGTTGACCAGGGGAAGTCTTAGACACAGTCTGAGAATGCCCAGTAAGAAGCAGGAATTCTGTAATAGCTTCCAAGCACAAACCTCAATACTCGAAATGGAACCCACGAGACCACCTCTAATAGAAACCTTCTTGATGAGTACCTATAACCACCATACCATCCCAAAATTAATTGTTCAAAGTTTTATGACATTTAACACGACTAGTAATTTTTACTTTCACAAAGGCAAAACATTTCCTTGTAAAAATTTTAAAGATTAACAAACCCGAGAGATCTCCTTCTGGAGCCAATGTCAATTCTGTAGATTATACTGACAACAACATCCACGTAATAAAGCATGTGGGTTGCTGAAAGACTTGAGAAAGCCCGCCATTTCGAAAGGGGCGAACCAGATTGAATAAATTATCAGAAGTATCATTATATGCTCCCGGAAACTGACCATCTGCAAAAAAAATTGAAACAGAATCATCACAGTGTTCTTCACATTGTTCCAAATCAATAAGGGCAAATCAACCACTTGTCCGGTCCAGTCTTCTTTTTAAACCGTGTGGATGTCCCACTGGATCGGACGACGGGTTAGACGGGCTAATTCTTTCCTGCCAAGCCTCTAGAACAACAACGTTTTAGAGTTCAAGAAATTAAAAAAAAAAAAAAATCAGATGCCCGGTGTTGCCGTTTCTTCAACTCCATGGCTCTCTTGTTTTGCTACGTTAGCCATTGGAGACAGAAGAAGAAGAAAAGAAGAAAAGAGAAGATATAAAAAAGATCTGAGGAGGAAGGGAAGATACTAACCACATACAAATGCCTGCCCTAGCAGCAGATACAAAAAACTAATGAAAATGTAAGAAGAAAGAGATGAAAACAAGAAAGAAATGCCTGCCCTAGCAGCAGATGAAGATGTGAGAATGGAAGAAAGATGAAGACTGAAATATGAGAGGCATGCCTTCAGTCTGGGCCCAAGTTATGTACTCCGATCAAGAACATAAGCGCCATTTGAATCATGAAAGGAAGGAATTGAGTGTTGCTTTCCTGGCCATTGCTCCTAATCAGAGACAGTTGCTTTGAAAATGAAAAAACCCAGAAGTGGCAGCATAGAGAATCGTGAATGTGCATAAGAAAAGCCTTTCCCTCAAATCAACTTTTTCTCATCTTCCTACTGCTGCACGAAAGCAAATAGGCAGAGATTTAAGATAATATATTAAAGAAATATTATTCTGTTATTTATTTTACTTAAGATCTTATATATACTTTTATTTGACCAGTTTAACCTCAAGTCAATACAATCAGATCTCTAACCCTTAGGTCAATGTTTCAATCGGTTTGATGATTAGACCAATTTTTTAATATCCTGATAAATCATGAGTTCATTCTCATGGATTTTTTTTTGGACGGGAGTTGAGTTGTGGATTGGACTGAATCAGAGGATTTTTTTTTATAATGATTTTAAGGATTTTTAATATTTTGAATTTACGTGATGAGGGTTCGTTATTGAGAGCATTGAAAAAAGAAGAAAAAAATGGTAGATCTGACAAAAGAAGAACTGGGAAAAGATCGCTGAAAATATCAAAAAATAAAGACCTGAACTCAATTAGAAGATATTGTTCTTTTTTTGCGTGCAGTGGCTAATAATGAGCAAGTATCCAAGTAATAAAGAAAATGGAGCAAAACGAATGAAGGTAAATATGACAAAGAAAAAGGCGAAGAAGAAAACAAAGAGGGAAACAAGAAAGAACTTGATCAGTTTATTTATTCGAATTTGCAATCAAAATGTTACATATTTGTAATGAATAAATGTGTATATAAAAGCATAATTTTGAAAACTTGATTAGATTTGCCGATAGATTGTAAAGAGTTATTTTAATCTTTATAGACGGCCAATCATCAAAATTATAAGTCCACGAGGCTTTACATATGATTTTTTCCGCTTTCCAACTGACAAAATGTTTGATATTTTTATTCTACATGTTTTCTTGTCTTCAGCTTAGATCTTAAAGGACTATACTGATTATTCATGGTTTAAAAACAAACTTAGGATGAAAAGGTAGTTTATTTTCTTTAAATAAAATTTAAATTTCCTAAATTGTCAAGAAAAGAATAATGTTGATAATCTAACTTGTTACCCTTGGTTCATGTCTTTTGTATCACTTTTTTTTTTAAAAAAAAAAATCTTAAAACTCCACTGCTAGATTAAAGCCATAGATACGAAAGTTATATAACACTACTCCCATCCATTAGGGAAAAAAATGATGCAATGTTAAAAGTATTTTAATAAGTAATAATGTTACTCAGAACAACAAATTCCCATTTAAGAAAATAAATATGAAAAGAACTTCTAGGTAAACATTAGAACAATTCATCTTAGTAAATTTACCGGTTGAGAATTCATAATATTTTTCCACAGGACTTAACAACTACACTACACAAGTGTTTTTTCCAGCAAAATATGATTTCGAAATCAAGAACAACAACAAAAAAGTGGCTAATGATACACAAAAAACATTGAAAAAAACAAAAAAGAAAAACCCAACCATTCCAAATCATGTTCTTACCGTGAATTTCTGCTTTTGATGCTCCAGCTCCCTGACAAAACAAGCACTAGTGTTTACTATGATAAAACTCAGAAAAATTTAACAGCGCTGAAGAGGGGGGGGGGGGAGATCTAAGTTTAAAAAACACAAGTTTAATTGTAAATAAGAAGCAATACTTACAAATTTGTATATAATTTGTTGAAGAATTAGAGTTGCGTGTTGAGCAAGAGGATATAGTTGAGCATTGTGTTAAAGGTGGCAAAGATCAACTCCATAGCATTGACATCACGGTCTCGGTCAGGTGTCAAATAACGGGCAGCATTAGAGGCGGTGAGCGAAAAGTACATAGCTGTCTTGTATCTAATCCAAATGCTGTATCTTTGAACCTTATATCCCTTGCACCCATCCATGTTACCTCCGGAGGGGAATACATATTCGCCAGCATGGCGTACAAACATCCACTACAGTGTGTTATAAAACAATATGATATCTACACAAAAATTCAACGAAAACAAATTATTGTCATGCTCTAATTTTTTCCCACCAAATTTTTTTAAGAGTATTAGGTACTCTATACTTAAAAAGTATAGCAATGTCCTTTAGATAGAATGTCTAACGCTCTTAAAAAAAATTAATGAAAAAAAATACTTTAACTTCAAGACGCATCAATACTTCAAAAAAAAAATGTGTTAGTGTATTAGCGAGTTAGCTTGATGATATATGAGGATGATGTGGAGCATTAGTTGTGTTTTTAGGGCTCATGCGCTGCTTTGCAAGTAAAAAATTGTGTTATTGTTATCTTTTTGCTCTGATAAAAAAAATAATAACAATTTCTTTGAAATATTCAAAAACGGTTCAAAAATTGTAAAGAAAATGTATGATATGAATTGAAAAAATAAAATTCTTAACAAAGAGTAAGCGTACATAGAGAATCCTAGTCCATATGATCCAACAAAAATTATTGATGCTGTTGTCGTTCACCAGCCTGTCGATAAAATTATGGTTATGAAAAAAATAAATTCTCAGTACAACGAGCTGAAACATACAACACATTACATGAGAGAGAGAGAGAGAGTGCGTGCGTGTGTGTGTGTGGACACACACACATACCTGGTGAAGGATTCATTGTCCCTCCGGATTCTTGGACGACTGAGAACGGCCAATAAGAAAGAGAAATGAAAACGGTAATCCACCACCAACCGCCCCAATGCTCGATACGGGATACATGATGCCACCTCTAATACAACCATCTTGATAAAAATGTTTTGATAATCAGCAAAAGTGACAGAATGATAAATTTTAATAATATTATAAAAATTTTAAAAATGTACTCAAAAGCATACCGAAAGAATATGAAAAAAAAAATCAGATTTTTCAAGTTCTGCAAAAATGAATCAATATATATATATATATATATATATATATAAGATAAAACTAAAAGTTAATGTACCTTCCATATAACAGGATAATGTATATACTTTATTTCTGTTTAACTATATGAATATAAATATTTTCTGTTTAACTGTATGAATATAAAATAATATCAGTTTATATATTGGGCGCGCGCACAAAAAACACACAATTAAACGCTTTTTTGTTTAAAAAAAAAAAGACGTTCGCAAAGTTTAATGCTATACACATTTCTTTCATGTTACATTTTCTTTAAATGCATAAATATATACCACACATATATAGAAAATTTAATGTAAAGATTAACAAACCTGAGAGAACTTTCTAAGTCTCCAATATTGAGATCTAGAAGAGTGAGGGTAACAAGAGCAGAGCAGAAGGTGAGGTAAGCATCAATGTGCAAACGAGACTCACACCAAGAATGTCTGCATGTTGAGGACATGATTGTGACCAAACATCATAAAGACAACTTCAAAATGAGAGAGCCATGCTGAAAATTCTATCAGGATCGTTATAAAACTCTCCAAACACCTGCACAATATGTTCATTGTTTACTCTCTTCAATTTTCTCAACAAAATTTAATTGTACATTTTGCAAATTTGGTGGGCTAGCTAGGTTTACCTATATATCCTGCACGATGGAGAGTTGATCCACGCATTCTGAATATTATTTGAAGCTCTAGGAGGGATGTGAATTGAAACATGCTGCAAAATTGAAAGAGAATCAAAGTGTTCCCCGAGTTGTTCCAAGTCAGCTGGGATCTCATGCTTCAACTATTAGCAAA
Source organism: Prosopis cineraria (assembly GCF_029017545.1). Lineage (NCBI taxonomy): Eukaryota > Viridiplantae > Streptophyta > Magnoliopsida > Fabales > Fabaceae > Prosopis > Prosopis cineraria. Next base: position 48,379 of record NW_026555624.1, on the reverse strand, counting down.
CAATATATCATTACATACAAAGACAACAATTAGTGGATTCTTGATCCCTTAAGCATTAAAAGACTTTTTTAATGTCACTTCTAATTTTGGTTCGTTGATTCTTGTGAGCAAACAATTAGTTCTCAAGGAACCATTATTTGGTATGATTTGGGCTGGCTGTGAATTGTCATTGTAATTGTCTGAACATACTTGATTACCAAGTTACCATGTTTCATTGTTTTAGATTACCCCTTGTAATATGGATTTACACTTGAGAGTTGAGACACCATTAAAGAAACCAGTTGGAGACCCTAGTTATATTAATACAAAATGGCCGTGTCAAAGGGCCCATTATAATGAATATGAGGATTTCATTTCAGCAAACTGACAGGTTAAAATGGTCATGTATAGATCTATGGAAGCGGAAAAATCAAGAGTTGCAGCAACTGTATTGGAAATTTAGAAAGTTCTGCAATGTAGAGACAGAGCTAATTCTTTGTTCAGTAGTGTCTTCTTATTCTAAAGTTGATGGTGGCGGTGAGAACAGGTATTTGCTTTTACGCGTTTCCGGAGCCAGAAATTAACCCACCCCAAATAAAATGACCGACAACAGCAAATAACACACAAGAGTTGAAGAAGCCATGAATGCAAGAGAAAGATGGTTACTCACAATCAGATCTCCATGCTCCATCTCTTCGGTTCTTCTTCTCTCACGAACGTTCATCGTTTTAAAATCCTCTTCGCAGATGTCCTTTTTTCCTGTTGCTACAAGAAAGGTAAGAGGTATTTGTTAGTTTAAGGAAGTGATTAAAGGCGGAGAAAGCAGCTCGAACACACTTACACGAGCACAAATGAAGTCTGGAGAAGAAGAAAACGGCAAATGATGGAGGCTTTGCAAATTAACCACTCAGAGGGAAGAAGAAAGAAGGAAGAGACACGAGGCAAAAGAAAGTGTGAGCACTGAGCGCGATCCAAGTAACAAAGACAACGGAAAATGGATGAAGAAGGAGAATGAGAAGGGAAAAAGACGACGAGAGGGAAAAAATGAAAAGTTAAAAAAGGACAAAGTTGAGGGTTTATAGTTTATACAAGAAAGTGAAAAATAAAAAAGGGCGAAGTTGATATAATCAGAAGAGGACAAAAGAAGAGCTGTGTATGTTATGGTTTACGGTTTTATATATTTTTATTCATGCACATACTATGTTTTTTTCATAAAAAGTTTCAAACTTTAAATTAATTAATAAACTAATTTTAAAATATAAAATTTTACTTACGATTTTTCATTAAAAATTTACTTTATTTTCCATGTTATAGTTTGCATTGTATACTTAAGAAAATCAATATATACATCCGTTCAAGTTGTAACATTGAATTCTAAAGGAAATAATGATTAATGAAGTTGAGTGGTATTTGGTTTAATTGATCGAAAAAGTTGAATTAACTTATTTTAGAATCTTGAATTTGAGTGTTGAGATATATAAAAAAAATGTCAAAAAATCCATAAAGTACTCATAAGATTAACGTTGATAATAATAATCCCACGTAATAAAAGTTTAAATTAGCTTGAGCGATAAGTGATAATATTTCAAATTTCTCATGATATGATGATGAAATACAAAAATAATGATTTATGCATGATATATAGTCAATGTATTAATCTTAACTTGCCAACATTGAAACCCAAAGTATTATTGTTAATACCTAGTCAAAGAATTTATCAAAGTAAACTTTGTTTCTTGCTAATTGATTGATAGTTACGTCCTTCACCGAAAGAAAATAAAAAATAGAAATAGAATCCTTCAAGGCAATAGGCAATATTCTCAAGTAGCTGCATCAGTTTGTTAATAATTAATAAAAATTTCTTCGCATGCCAATCTTCTTTCTAGTAATTATCTTTCAACTTATAGTCACGATATAATGTCTTTATGATTTTTTATCTTTCACCATCAACCACCTTTCTCAAAAGATAGAGTATGATGAGGGATCCTTGTATTTGTTTTTTTTTGTTTGTTTCCCTTTTTAGTGAATATAGTTCCACACTTCACTAAAAAAAAAATTAAATGGCAAGAATATACAGTAGCTTTTTCTCGTGAAGCACTAAATATTGTTAAGCAAACAAAATTACAAAAATATTAATGAAATGCAATAATCTTTATTCTAATAAATTTGACTAACGTTTGCCCTTAAAAAAGGTGGAACATAAAGTGTAAAAATACTTATAAACTTTTTTTATGAACTTTTAGTATCCTAAAATCAATAATAATACATGGATACGCATGTGTTATAAGTAAAAATATACACATTCTATAAAGAAAACCTTGCCCCCTCGTATCCCTCCTTGCATTTTGTTGTTTTCATTTTAAATCTCAACCTATCTCTTTTCTTCATTTGAAATTTATTAAACTATTCAAATAAAATATTTTAATATTGAATTTTAAATTTAAGATTTTGTAAGGCATTTTTAATTGAATCTCATCCCTCAATAAAGTGTTTACCTACTTTCAAACTAATCTTATTTTTTTATATTTACTCCTATTAAACACCCTATAATTAATATAAATTCATTATTAATAGGGATACTTTTGAAAAAAAAAGGTAATGATTACATCTCGAAAGATTAAAAATGCCTTATATTTTTTAATATCCAACTCCTCAAAAAATATCTTACATTTTTAAACAGAGAGAGTAAATGGCAAGAATATACAGTAGCTTTTTCTCGTGACGCACTAAATATTGTTAAGTAAACAAAATTACAAAAAATACCAATGAACTTGTTATAATGAATGTAATAATCTTTATTCTATTAAATTTGACTAACGTTTGCCATTAAAAAAGGGTGGAACATAAAGTGTAAAAATACTTATAATTTTTTTTATGAACTTTTAGTATCCTAAAATCAATTATGATATATGGATACACATGTGTTATAAGCAAAAATATATACATTCTATAAAGAAAACCTTGCCCTCTTGTATCCGTCCTTACATGTTGTTGTTTTCATTTTAAATCTCAACCCATTTCTTTTCTTCATTTAAAATTTATTAAACTATCCAAATAAAATATTTTAATACTGAATTTTAAATTTAAGATTTAAAATGTAAGATTTTAAATTTAAAATTTAAATTCACCAATCCAAATGCTACTTTAATGAATATTTAATTCAACAATATATTCTAGACTCAAATTCAAGATTTTTAATTAAGTTAACACAATCTCTAACCAATTAATTTATGTGCTAATTGTTGGGTTTGATTTGCTAATTACAATCGAAGTTGGAAGGGAAATAGCTGTGATTCCTTTCAGGTTCTGTATGGGCACTTTCATCAATACTATATTCTTCGGTGAAATTATTAAAGAAAAAGACGAACGAGGAAAAAAAGATTGGTCAAAAATATCGAAGAAAAAGAAAGAGTGCCTCTCTGACTTTCTCCTGCTCCACGAGCAGTGGGCACGCATCCAAATAATGATCAAAATGGAACAAAACGAATGAAAGCGGTAAAAGACGACGGCAGGTTGATTATAGTATGCATTGGATATATTGATGTTCCTTTGGTTAATTAATTTACACATGAGATATACTCCACACGGCATCTATCTCTCTCTCTCTCTCTCTCTCTCGCTCTTCACAAGATGGACAAAGGACACGTGGAGCCTAAAAGCAATGAAATACACCCTAGTTCACGATTCTATGTTAATATGTTTTGTTAATAAAAAGTTAAAAACGTACGTGTAAATAATTGGCTTTGGATTTTTATTTTATCAATACTTAATTGATTATTACATTTTGACACTGGGCAAGGATCATATTATTTACCCACTCGGAGAGTCCCTACTAAAGGAGAGCAACACTTTTCGTAAAGACCAATAATATTGATAAGCTTTGTATTTAACATTTATTTGTGTATTAGACATTTATGAAACTGTTATTGGCGTTCCTTTGGTCGCTCTACTTGGTGCTATCGGAAAAGTTGTCTACTCTATTTCAAGCGATGGAAATATGACCCTTTTCTTTGTGAATTTTTCTGCAGGGAAGATATTGATTTGTAGCAGGTAGAGTTTGAGACGCAGGTGGCATGAGTAGAACTTTTTCTTTTATTTTTCGGGACAATATGCGTGGAATTTTTAAGTGCATTCCTGGTTACATTTTCCCGGGTGTTCGTGGAAAAACGAATTACTCAAGTTATCACTGCTATGTGTTGCTCTGTTACATTTGGATGTCGTTGTTGATTTGTAATCAGAGGTAGTTGTCAGCCAAAAGGTCCTGGGCTTCCTACAGGCAGTGTTAAAGTCCATTATTCTGTTAACCCAACATTTCGCAAATAATATCACCACCACCATCAGCACGATATAAAGGATAGTCCATATTTTTCCCCCCACTTTGGGTAATCTGTAGCTGTAGGCATGAAAAATGCTTGTATCGTTGTCTGGAATGGGAGACTAGAAAGAGAAATGATATGATCGGAGGATAAACAAGTAAATTTGGGTGGTTTGGTTTAACTTTTCATACTTGCGTTCCTCCCACGACCTGAACGCGACCATGTTAATGGCTTGATTGGACTAATGGCTTCCCTAATCCGTGCAAGGCTTCCATCGCACCTAACCAAAACTACTTGGAATGGCAGAGAACCCGGGTTGAAAGGGTTCTGAGTGTTCGGCGTATTTTATCCTTTTTTTGTTGAAATAAATTGATCCTTTTATATAAAGAGAAGCTGGTTGGAATGGCCAAGGTATTTTTTTTTTTCTATTATTCAGTTTTTGAGATTAGTTGAGGGTTTGGATGAGCTACCAAAACATGACATAAAAGAGAAACAAAATTTTAAGACTAAAAAATTACATAATTAATATCCAAGTTGAACTTTGGTGGTGCAAGTTCCTTTTAATAATTGTGGAACTATTTTTTGATTCATAGAATTATCACGTATCAAAGTAAAATATGACTGGATTCAAATTTGCAAGAATAAATACGAATGTACAAAAATACGATTTTAAAACTCTTAAGTCCATGCGGCTTCATACTTTGTTGAAAAAGATGTTCCCTAATTTACATGTGAATTCATGGACTTTGTTGAAAAGGATGTTCCCTAATTTACATTTGAATTTTTTTATACGGAATAATTTGAAATTCTTGTTCTAAATGTTTTCTCATGTTTTAGTTTAGATGTTAAAGAGTTATACTGAAAGTTGAAAAAGTTGCTTAGAATTAAAAGGTTCCTTATTTTCATGAAAGTATCTAACTTGTTACACTTTGTTCATTTCATTTGTTACTTTCTGTTTCATTTTATGTTTAATTCTTTATCATTAGCAAATATGATTCTTGAAAGTCGAAACGCTAGATAATGGCCACAAATACGAAGCTTATATTTGGAACACTACACTATTCCTGAAAGTGTAATTAGAAAATAAAACAGATCCAATCTCAAAAGTTCAAATGAAAATAAAATATTCACCAGTCCCATTCAAGAAAATAAGTAAGAAAGACTTAAAAAATGATTTGGCTTCAAAACACTAAATGAAAATAAAATACTTACTATTATTGAGTATTGTTACTCACAAAAATAAAGTCCTCTTTAAGAAAATAAAAAAACTTCTTTTACACTTTTAATGAGCACGTTGCACGAGGACAAACCCAGAAAAATAATAAGTGGTGACAAAATTTATGCTTACAATAAATATTAATATTTTTAATGTTTATTAAATTAAATATAAAATTTAGAATAATAGAAAAATAATAATGTCATAATACAACCAAAATTTTTATAAATATTAGAAAATAATACTGTTTTAAATCTTATTATTTATTAAACAAAAATTTATCCACTTTCTTTTTTATGGCACGTAAATTATCAGAGATCCATTTTTTTATTTCTACAACTAGAGAAAGCTATTTTTTAAATTATTGTTCATCAATTTTAAAATCATTTTTTATCATTTTTTATATAAACTCTATTATTTCTTGCACTGACTTGTTAATAGTGACATTTTTGAAAGTCTAGTCATTGTGAGAGGTATTGTTTATTTGGGAGAATCACATCTATGGCCTTTATTAATATGTTTGAGGGTGAAAAGACCCAACTACTCCTCTTATTTTCTTCCCTCTCTCTTCTTCTCCATGGCTCTTCCTTCTCTTTTTTCTTTTGATGCTGACTCAATTTCTTCCCTCTCTTCTTCTTCTTTGCTCTCCCTTCTATGTGCTTTTGATTCTATCTAATGGTGTAAATAATGGGTTTGACTTTGGAATTGCTAGAAATAGAAATCACACAGCCTCGTTCCTTGGACGACATGCGAGCATGGTTCTCTAAGAGTTGGGGCATTTTTCAAGAAGGACCTTTCAAAGTTGGAACTCGGTGCTTTGGCTAGGAATGATGGGATTTTGGAGAATGAGAAAGTAGACTCTAGAAGTTGAGATGAGATGAATGGCCAATCAGATATTCTTGAAGTTGATGAAGAGGTGATTAAGAGAAATAAGAAGCTGAAAAACCTTAATCTCTCTTTATTGCTCAGACTTGCAACTGAACAACGACCTAAAGCTGCTTCGTATTGTGTTCAAAAACAAGATCATGGTTTACACTTGACCTTGGACAATAAGTTTATTAGACATACTTTGTATTGTTAAAATATGGACCCTGTCATCTTATTTACGAATGTTCTGTCGTAACTTTCACTATGATAACTAGTACATTTTAGTTTTACTAAACCAAATGAACAATGTATAAGATACAGACCTTGTGTTGTTAATGTATGAACTTTTTAATGTTATTTACAGATGTCCTATTGTAAATTGCACCAAGATTTTACATGTAAGTTTTATATGGATAGTAAGGTGTATATGAAATGCATACTTTGTTGTACAAAATGCAATGTAACTGTGTTGAAATTGAATATTTTGTTGTCATTTGATCGCTACTAGTTCAACCTTATTGTTGAATTGCAAGTTGGTTGTGGAAATTTTGGATTGAAATATTTGTTGTAAAATTATGATTATTTACTTGTTTATATTGAATTTTCACATGTGAATTGAGGAATTCATGACTTGTCCAATATGATGAAAATGTCATATCTAGAAACATTAGATTATGTGATATGAAAACATAAACATTGACTTACATAAACATTGACTTGTTTATATTGAATATTCAGTTGTGTAATATAGAGCAATGATTATGTGGCAATAATTTAATAATGTAGGATAGGCCATTTATTAGAATTTATAAATGAAAGTTCTTTATCTTCATAGCATTGGGATAGTTATTTGGATATAGTTGCTTGTAAGGTTTTCCTTATTATTATCCAATTAACTCTAAATTTAAGGTAATTACGGGATAAACTTCAAATAAGATTATCAAGTTTATGACATTTATTAAATAGGATTTCAAGTTTTCAAAATTTAAAACACTCTAATATGCCTTTTCTATTACAAAATCAGAGTTATAGATATATGTGGAAACATGAGATCTTTCATGAGTTAAAATATTTACATAATATGTGGAAACATCAAAACAGTGTAGGAAAGTAGATGTACACTGTGGCCCATTTGTCTCTGTATTATGTCTTGTGGCACATTACACGTTTTTGACAACAGCACAGTAATAGGGGTAAAATTTCATTGCATCCCATTTCTTCGTTCGATATCTGGTTGAGGCATTCTATTGTTCATAGAGAGCTTTCTTTTAACTCTAGCTAATGTCACTGATTTTATAATCATATCATTTTCCAATCAAAAGTTAGACACCCATTTTAAAACTCGCTCCTTTTCAATCTATTTACACAACTTGGGTGCCTAGTTCACATTTTAAGTGCCAAAAGCCTAATTTACAACCCTAATCACACTTAATAGACTATTATGGACATGTACAATATACCACATCTTATAAACATCATATATAATATATTTTCAATACTCAACCCTTTAATTATAAAAGCAAAGAGGGGAGCCTTAAATTTACAAATCATCATATCGCTCCACAACAATCACAATTTCACTTCTTATTTGCATTAGTATTTTGACCCTATTTTAACTTTCACAATCAATACTCATATATCTTAGGGCCCAAAATACATAATTTTAATTCAATAATCTAATAGTACAAGTAAACCAATAACATGTATTTTTTTAGTTGGCAATATAGGATAATAATCATATGCCTCGAATTGTTTCCCTCAATCCTGTCTCGATGAGCTAGCTCCTATAATATTAAAGATAAAGGAGTAAGTATAACTATTCAGTAACTAAGGTATCTCTAACTTATACTAATACATGTCAATTAATTTAAATACAAGTGACGAATCATTATTATACACATGTAAATTTAACATGTTCAAGTGCATAATCGCATTTTACATCATTACAAGCATTTAATTGTAGTGAGAGCAGAACAAGTCATTTCACATTGTTATACCAATAATCACACGTTTTCATTATGAGGGTTAAAATACAGACAATCATGTGCTTTTTATCTCATAATATGAATGATCATACTTCTCTTATATCCTCCTTATGTCTCTAACTCTAAATCGTGGGCTATAACGCATTGGGATCGTTTATGAAATGAGACTACCCTAGCCATTCATGATTTCACGTGTGAGGAGCTACCCGACCAAGATTGCCTAACTTACTTGTGGATCACAATTTTTCCTAAATCTCACACTACGGGATGTCATTCTTCCTAAACTAACTTCTCATCAAACAAATGAAAAACTAATTAAGTTCGAGTCCCTCATAGAACAAGTGACACAATCTCTCGTCGAACAAGTGAGACAATAAATATAAATAAATGTAAGCAAATTATTAAGCTCCAATGGTAGCTTTACCATGTGGATTCTAAACTCACTACTCCTCTTCCTAGGTGAATTCCCTCCTCTCATAATCAAGCAATGCATTAAAATGCAATTTCTCATAGCATGCAAATATTCATTGTATAGGCATACATAAGATTATTGTCATGCCCTAAAAATAGAGGGTGACTGACACGGGTGTGAACCACTCACATATCCCCGTAAGCCTGAGAATGAAAATTTATTCCATTTTTACAAAAGAAAAGAAAAAAATTAATCAAATTACATGAGAATTAAAATAATATATATATATATATATTTTTGAGCTAATTGTCATAAGAAAGTGTTGACATTTGTATAAAAATTTTAGTAGAGCCTCCCTTGTAATTAGGATCTCTCAAAAATTCTATAACAGAAATTTCTACAGATAACGGTATAAATGATAAGTATAGCTCCTTCCAGCTAGTAACCAATATATAAACCAAAATAAAGTCTACCAACAAGCTATGTGGAGCATTTACTCTTTCTTTTAAACCAAAAAGATATACAAGTTATATATTTACATTAAAAGTAACAGTACCAATCAAAAATTTCCATCCACTGTAGCTAGTTTGCCTTTAAGAGGTCAAGGGGATCAGCGTCAGCTAACAAATCTGAGACCAAAATAAATTTTTCAGTGAATAGCATTCTCATGATAAAATTCTTGAAATTTAAAATCAACAAACTCTAATAATGGTGTCAACTAATTAAAATAATTCCTCAAAGTTTTATAAGCCTGTAAGTCATAAACATAATTGTAAAATATGAGTAAGTTGAAAACGATTTATACTATCATGCTTAAAGAAAATATTTACTTATATATAACTCAAAGTGGTAAAATTGTTAGCCAAAACCATGTAAATTTTAAAAACACATTAATCAACATTTAAAATTTTGAGAACTTAACAAACAGGCAACAAACGTGGACACACAGTCCATGAGGGTAAATAACCAAACGTAACTTATACCACAAAAACAAATATGGACACTCAGTCCACGAGGGCAAGTAACCAAATGCAGCCGAAGCTACGAAATAAATATGGACACACAGTCCACGAAGGTAAATAACCAAACGTGGCTTAGGCCACGAAATCAAATGTCGGTACAAAGCCCACGAATACCAAATGTGAGAATACAACTCACGAACCAAATTAGCTAGTGTTTAACCATAGCGTGCTATGGGTTAATGAAACTGCCATTAGCAGCAGTGTTCTGTTTAGAGTCCTCTCAAAAATTGTGTTTCAAACATACGAGAAGAATAATTATTTCTGAAATACAACCTGTGTTTTCAATACCAAATTTGCATGCATCATTTTAAATTTTAATTTAAGAATTGTTGAAAATAATCTTTCATAAAATAATATACGAGCTTGTGTTATCTAAATAATCAAGGATTTTAAGAGTTTAATAAACCAAATAATTTCATAAATCTTTGAAACATATTCCCTGAGGAAATAAATGCATATATCATCCTTTAACCATTCCACATCAAGATTTCAAAGTTTCAAAACTAATGTAATTCATAAGAATAAAATATCTCAATGAAAATTTATTAAAAATAAAAATACCAATAAAAATAAATTAAAGGGAATGCTATTCACTTACCTGTTGCAGTTTCAAATCTCCAAAATATTCTTCCTTTAATTTCTATCGGGATCCTCTTCCTCCACATGTCTTATAAAGATATTAGTAGACAAAATTTAATAAATCATTTTTTAATTTACAAAGGCTTCCTTCCAAATTTCAGCTTCTACCAATATCTAGTTATTTCTAATTGAGAATTTAATCCACACTATCATCATCTCCCTTTTCTTATTATATATTTCAACTTAATTCAAGTTTTTCTTCATCCACCACAAATATAGTCACGACAGCAGCACAAAGGAGAACAATTTTCAACATCCAACTCTATCATTCCATCCATTCACATGCACAATAGACCAACAATTGAAAGAATGCAAAATTTCTCACCTTAGTTAGCCAACAGTGCAAACACACAGGGAAGAAGAAAACTGAATCTACAACTGAATAGAGAAATAAGAATACAGCAATATTTTAGCCTCAACCCACGAATTAATTCTTCCACAGCACCATATCAGCTCTTCGTTCACTTCCTAACCATAAACGAACAAATAAAGGAGGAAGAGACGAAGAGGCTGTCAACTGAATAGGAAGAGAAGATGAGATTTTTGTCTGAACCAAAAAGAAGGAAAATAGAGCATTACTCACAAGAAGAAAAACGAACTCAGCATTGATTTAGATTCATAATTAGTATACCCACTCCAGCGACTTGGTTTCTTCCATCAGCTAATGACCTAGATGTGCACAACAAAGATAGAACAGCAGCACGAAAAAAATGAACAGAGGCAGGGAGCACGAAGAAGGACCTGGACATATCAAAATAGTGATAAGCCTCCACTTCTATTGTATCGGTACTCAGCACAGAATGGAGGAGAGGAAGATGATGGGTAGTGACTTTCTTTCGGCTGAACCTAGAAGCTTTACAGACGAAATTTCTAGGTCCTTCTTTAGCTTTGTACACATGTATTGGAAAGGAGAGAAGAGAATAATAATCAAATGGAAGAGAGGGTTGTTTAGTAATTTTGGAGGAGTTGAAACCGAAAATAAAATCCCATTTAGCATCAGAAATTTGAACTTGGGATCTTAATAATGGGTATCATACACACTCTTACTGTACCAACACTTCATATTGTCATAATGGTCTCAAAATTAATATAACTATAATTAATACACCTTATAATATATTTAATATAATTTTTTAATAATTTTTTCTACAAAACTTTATAGGTTATTACAATTATCATTGTACTCAAATCACAAACAAACATCACATAATGCACATATATATGCACAATCATTGAACTCTCCTTTACTTTGACTCGTTGAACTCCACAACTTCACATCATTGAACTTTACACAATCACATCATGAACTCCACACAATCATGTCACTGAACGTCACAAAACCATAATATTTGACATTTAAATATTTTATGCACATTTGTACTTTAAATAATTTTACACATTTTAATTATAACACATAAATCAATAAATTAATTAACACACAAAAGCACAAGAAAGATTTCTCTCCAGTTACCTCAAACTTTTAAAAGGTCAAAAGTTTACCCCTTAGATACATACTTCCAAAGCTTTCGGAAGATTGAATGGTGCCAAATATGATCACTCTACATTTAATCACAATATAAATAATCAATATTCCTTTTTAGGGTAATTTTCAATATATAATTCAATACTTCCAAACTCTTACAATTCAATTTCTTCATATACAAAGGTACCCATAGGGTTTATTAGTTTTCTCTAACTCTCATTAACCTTATTTGATCTCCTAATTAGCCATTAATTGCTTCACATTACACCAACTACCTTATAGCTTCCAACTACTAAAAGCGTATAGAGCCATAAATATTAGGTTTAAATAACTTAAATAACTTTCATTAACTCTATTTAAGTCAATAGGTTTGGACTCATAGCCTCTATAGACTGAAAATCATCTTTCTCAACTAAACCTTAACTCTTAAAATTGAGAAAAATGGAAGAGGAAGAGATATTTAAGCTTAGAAAACTTGCCTCAAATGTTTAGAAGCTTCAAAATAATCCCTAAAGGAAACCCAATGCTTGCCCGAGCATAGCCCCTCACATTTCCTTCATTTTCTCTTCCTTTTTCTTTGTTTTTAAAACTCTGATACACTCTTATTTTTGTAGATTCTTGACTATGCACTGTGACGTGTGGTATAGATAGGGAATTCTTGCCTTTTAGTGGCTTATGCGCCACGGCTTTCCATGCACACTTCGTAACATGGCATAGAGCCATTTCTTTTTATTTTTCTCACTTTTTGACATCGAAGTAGCCCGAATTTGCTCCAAACTCAATCCTAGGGCTGAAATCACAACCCATAACATCCATGAGCTCTCTGTAACCACACACCACATTAATTTACTTAATTAACCTCATTTACTTAGTTAATTAGGGATTAAATTCTCCAAGATGTTACATTGCTCACTTCTTGTTATTTTAATGAAAACTTGTTATGTATATGTTTAAATGTGTCATATAGATAGAGATTGTATTCTTAATAAATAGATCTTGTCATGTTATATACAAACTTTCTGTTATAAATAAGCTTGAAAAACTTATACAAGTGATTAACTTAACCACACAAACCATGTAAAATAAATAAACATTGTTTTGTTAATAAATAAACCTTATCATGTTATATATGGACTTTGTCTTCTAAATAAACTTGGGAAAATTGTACTTTTCATGGCAAATAAATAAAACTTATACCACAACAAGTGTTCTCCAAACATACACCACAATATCTGCCACACATTCATTTATAGAAAACTAATTCCATGTACAATAAAACCAACTTCAGATAGCACATACATGATTCTAAAGTAATACTAATTACATTTTAATGCTTCATTCAATCATTTTGGTTTTCCTTTGATTCCTACTATGAGTGCAAGGACACTTGGTGCTTTGGCATTATTAGGATGCTTCACTAGCCAGTACAAAATGTTACACTGATGCACTTGCACAAATTAGCAATGCAAAAGTTCATAAATCTACAACTTAAAGTTTGAATATTCATTAGTACAGGGTCATCAATTCACAAGTCAAAGTCCAAAATTTCTAACCCCATTTATTCAAAAATAAAGTTCAATGACAAAGTAAAAGGTTTGATTTGTATAATTACATATCATAATTGCAAAATTTAGGTTCACATATTAAAAAGTAATTATCGATTAATAGTGAAATTCCTATTTAGGCTTGAAAAGTCCATGTTGGACAAGTTCACCATTGTCCAACTTAAAGTTATAATATTCACAAGTATAGATTCATTGATTCACAAGTCAAAGTTCAAAATTTCTATAGTCATTTATTCATAAATAAAGTTTGATTTGGATAATTACATATTTACAATTGCATAACTTTAAGTTTACATATTAACAACTAATTATCCATTGGCAGTGAAATTTATATTCAGAGTTGACAAGTTCATGTTGGACAAGTTGGCAAATGTACAACTTAAAGTTCTAGTATTCATAAGTACATGTTCATTGATTAATAAGTTAAAGTTTGAAATTTCTATCTTCATTTATTCATAAATAAGGTTTAGTGATAGCAAGTTTTGATTTGGACAATTATATATTCACAATTGCATAACTTTAGATCTACATATTAATAAGTGATTGTCCATTGGTTGTAAAATTCCTGTTCAGAGTTGACAAGTCCAATATTGCACAAGTTCACAAATGTACAACTTAAAATTTTAATATTTACAAATACATGTTCATTGATTCCTAAGTCAAAGTCTAGAACTTCTAACTTCATTTATTCAGAAATAAGGTTCAATAACAATAAGTAAAAGTTCTAATTTGGACAATTACATGTTCACAATTGCAAAACTTTAGGTTCACATATTAACAATGATTGCCTATTGATAATGAAATTCCTGTTCAAAGTTGAGAAGTCTGTGTTGGACAAGTTAAAAATGTACAACTTAAAGTTCTAATATTCACAAGTATAGGTTCATTAATTCACACCTGATGCCTAATAGTTCTTGAGTTGTGTATTTAGATCTCCTGACAAGTACATATTTAGATATTGAGAAGCCAAGATTCATAATTTATAGGTACAGATATTCACAAGTTAAGGTTCAAATATGTACAAGTTAATATTCATATATTAACAAGCAATTATTCATGCTAGATAAACACATTTTCCAGATAAACACCAACTTTTTGTGATTTTCTATGTACTAGATAGACACATATGCTGATTTTTTTTGTGTGCTAGATGAAGCATCAACCTTTTTCCATCTTTAGATGCATTCTTAGTTGGTTATAAAAGCAATTAAGATGTTCAATGGTTTTGAATTCTTTGAATGTTCATCTCACCTCTTGGTTTTGCATTTCCAAGTTCTAGATTCTACTTTCCCATTCTCCAAAATCCCATCATTCTTGGTTAAAACACCGAGTTCCAACTTCATAGGTCCTTCTTGAAATGGCCCAACTCGTAGAGACCTATGCTTGCATGTCATCCAAGGGACAAGGTCATGTGATTTTTATTTTTGGCGATTCCAAATTCAAACCCATTATTTACATTATTGGATAGAACCAAAAACATAGAGAAGGGAGAGCAAAGAAGAAGAAGAAGAAGAAGAAGAAGAAAGGGAAGAAAATAAGTCAATGTCGAAAGAAAAGAGAGAAGGAAGAGCCACGGAGAAGAGAGAAGGAAGAAAATGATAGGGTAATTAGGTCTTTTCTCCCTTAAACATATTTGCAATAAGGGCCCTTAGCCCCGCAGAGTAAATTCAAACTGCATTGGGCCCTTGGGCAGATTTTCCCCCCCGAGGGCCTTAGTTGCGATTCTCACTATTTGCTTGGTTTACAACTTAACTTTTACCTACAAGGGTACTAATGTCTTTTAGTTGTCTCAATATGTTTTTGTATTTATCAAATATAATGCATGAGACTTTAATTTTTCTATAAATAAACATCATATATAATACACAAAATACTACCAAGATAAAAAAAATAATATCTAAATATAACTTGAATATCATGTGTTAAATGAAAGTTGTTATAGCAAACATATGTACAATTGATTAAATTGTGTTTGAAGTCCTATCCAGTAGTACCTATCCACCAATTCACAAAAGAAATATACTATTGTGTTTCAAATTTCAATTCTTGTAATTTTCTTAAGAAACTATATGGCTTGTATGGTTCTATTTATAGATTTTTAAAAAAATATTTTGAAAGAGTGAAAAACTTTTTGCATAATATTGATTCTTTACACCCAACTCTCCAACACAAAAAAACTAACATTAATTCTCATTCTTGCTTTATTGGAAGACAAGCAACATTACTTCGGAAGATGCTAGCTTTTTAACAATAAGATTACCACTTATGCTAAAAAGGGGAGGCAAAAGATAAGCAAACCTTTTACAATCCGTAGCCTTGTAAACCTTGAAAAAAATGTCTACCCCAAAAATCAAAGAATCAATAGTGTCTATCTAGTAAATAATAAGTGGAAGAAGATCTGAGGAACACAATCTTAACAAGGGGTGCCCAACATGAGTATGTAATAAAAAGCATGATAAAACTCTTCCAATACTTGCACATTAATCATTCTCACATGAAAATGGAGCTCTGACACCAGTAATTGAGTTTTGATACCATCGAAGAAACTCGGATACCAACAATAGTAAAGTCCAATACATATACCTATTCTATGCTTTGTATGTGTTCCTCGCAGTTTACTGCCTAATATGTTTCTACTTAGAATCAAAGTAAAAAAAAAAAACTTTTTACTCTGTGTTTTTTTATTGTAATGTACCAATCCTACCATGTCTTATCCCATACATGAACACCTTTAATATTGGCTGCCCTTGTGCTAAGCTTGATAAAATGAAATGTTTATCATGTTCAATCTTCAAACCTTAATTATTTGGTACATTAGATGTATAATAGTACTATGATATCTATACATTTAGTTTATTCATTAAATGCACTAACATATTATGAAATATTTTTAAATAGCTCTAAAATTAGTAGAAAAATTTAATGGAAATAAGAAATGCCCAAAAAATAAACAAATCAATGTATCACACCAAAATAACATTATTAGCAAAGTTGCCACATAAATAGCCAAATCTTATGTCTCTTTCCAATCTGTAAATAAAATTATATTTATAAAAATTTTAAACATACAAACCAATGAACACGCACATTTGTCAACATTTAATAAAATATTGATACATACCAGGAAGGTATTTATTAAGTCTCTTAAGTCTCAAAAGTTTTAGGAGTCCCAGAAGAGATAAGATAATGTAATGCTTGACATTCAACCATTTTCCCCATCACATCAATAATCAACAATGAAAATGGTTAATGTCAAGCATTACATTGTCTTATCTCTTCTAAAACTCCTAAGAGAGGCTTAAGAGGTTCAATGAATACCTTCGTGATATGGATCAATATTTTATTAAAGGTTCACAAATATGTGTGTTTATTGGTTTATATGTTTAAACATTTTATGACTGTAATTTTATTTACAGGTTTGAAAGACACACAAGATATGGCTATTAATGTAGCAGCTTTGCTAATAATGTTCTTTTAGTGTGATATATTGATTTGTTTATATTTTTTTTTGGACATTTCTTATTTTCATTCAAGTCATTAAAATTTTTTGTCAATTTTAGATGATTTTTAAAATATTTCATAACATGTTAGTTCCTTTAATGAATAAACTAAATGTATGGATATTGGAGTACAACTATACATCCAATGCATCAAATAATTAGGATTCGGCTTGTCTCCACTACCCTTCCTCTCTACTAACCTAAAATAAAATTTGGACTGTCCAAATTTAAAGTTTTTATTTTTTTATTTTTATATTTTATATTTATTAAAATTAAAATTTTTAATGAATCTATTTTATCACCAATCAAAATAATCTAGATTTAATTTGGAGGATCCAAAAATTATAAGTATAATATATATATATATATATATATATATAATAAATAAAAACATTAAATATGGACCATCTATTTAGGTTAGTGGAGAGGAATGGTAGTAGGGACAAGCCAAATCCAAATAATTAAGGTTTGAACGTTACATTTTCTCTAGCTTTATAGCCAAGCTTAAGGGGCAACCAACATTAGAGGTGTTCATGTATAGGCCAAGATAGGGTGGGATTGGTACATCACAACAATAAAAAGACACAAGATAAAAAAAATATTTTTTTTATTTATTTGATTCTGAGTGGTAACATGTTGGGTGGTAAACCACGAGGAACGCATACAAAGCATAGAATAGTTGTATATACTTAACTTTACTGTTGATGCTTTGATTATGGAGATAGACATTATTTTCAACATTTACAAGTCTGCAAATCATAAAAGGTTTGCTGATCTTTAGTCTCCCTTTTTATATATGTTTGTACAATATGAATAAACTATCTTTGTGATAATCAGTCAATTTCCATTTTCTTCAATCACTTATGTCACATATTTCACACAACACAAATGAAGTTTAAAGAAGGTTATCCCTGGAGTCACTTTTTTGGTGAAGGAATGGACTATTTATCAATGTAGAAATTGCTTGCATAAGTTTAAATATCATGGGATTATTTGTGCTTGTCTAAAATTGTAGAAGAGCTTTGGACAAGTCATAAGAGTAATGAATTTGACCGTTTATCATAAGAGTAATGACTTGAGCTATCAAATGTGACACAAGGATAAAAATGATGATACATAAATAAAAAATGTAGTCACTTGAAAATGAAAGTGCTAATAATGAAGTGATGGTGATATGTATCTATCAATTGGGTTTATTATTGATGTGATGTTAAGCATCGCATACCATGCACTGAAAAAAATGATTGAATGTCAAGCATTACATTGTCTTATTTATTTTGCATTCTTAAGACTCTTGAGGCTTAAGAGATTCAATGAATATTTTGCCTGGGATCAATATTTTACTAAAGGTTCATGAATATGTGTGTTCTTAGTAAATGGCACAAATCCACCCACTCAATAATGTCCCATATAGTACCATAATAACCATATGATATAAAGAAATATATGGTTGTCTAAGTTTTTGTTATATATAAATATATATGATACTAAAAAAAAATACTAAATCTCAAATTTTTGGAGAGATAAAATGAGAGTTGTATTGAATTTTTAGAGAAAAATATATTTTGAAAATTTGTGGTAATGAAATTCAATTACTATATTATACATATTCCATCCACTAAATCCAAATATGAAAATCGGTCTTAACTAACCAGACTTAAATGGAAGGATCTTAACAATATGCTGAATTATCCAGAGGCCTGGCTTGTTTTGACCTCTTTGTATTCTTTGGAAAATCTAGATTTTTTTTTGGGAGAGTGACCAGACTCAGCTCTTTTACAGCTTCAAAAAATCTTCAGCCATGAATACGAAGTTATACTTGAAACGCTATTCAATGAAAATTATTCAATCTCAAAAGCCGGAATGAAAATAAATACTATTTATCATTAATGAGTAATGTCAATCAAAAAATAAAGTCCCCCAAGGAATAAATCATCTACATTAAAGAGCAATGTTCATAAATAAAATCCCATTTAAGATATTTAAAAAAAAGAACTAGATAATTAAGCATTAAAACAGTTAATTGAAAATGCATGATATTTTGCTAGCTAGGGCTCAACGACTACACTTTAAACCATCCATATCATAAACCATTACAACATAAGTCCAAATATATTATGATAAGTTAAATGGGAAAATGTTTTAATTTTGTTACCACAGTAAAGTGGCTATGAAAGCAGCAAGGCCAAACTTGATGAGTACTGTGTTAACTTACACATAAGGAAGATAGACTCCAAAATAGAGGGAAAGGTGAAGTGCGAAATGTTCGTGGCTTGAATGTTCTATAAGTTTGGATTCCTGGCACCAATCCATATATTTTCTGGTTGAGAATACATATATTGTGGCCACAACCCACAAGCACTCACCACAATGTATTATATATGTCACCTGCACCAAAATTCTATTAAAATTATTTCCATCCTCTAACTTAAAATAAACACACACACTTTAATGTCATGGAGCATCAATATTTAAAAACAATGTGCTATGTATTGATACTCATTAGCTTTGATTACAAAGATGGATGGTATGAAGTGTTTGTAGTGTTTAGGGTTCAAATCCTCATTCACCGGTAAAAATCAAGATACCTAGGAGAGGATTGGTCATGGAAACAATCAAGACACTGATAAAAGGATGTATCCATGTTGGGGAAAGAGGGGATGAAATTTGTAAAAATTACACTTACTTTTTTATTTAAATGACGCTTGCCCCCTCTTTAAAATTGTAATTGCCCCCATAAAAAATCAATTGCTCCACATTTTCTTTAAAACTATCAAGCATACATATTTTAAAATATTGTTTAGCCTTTTATTTATAATAAAAATAAATATATGATGTAAATGAAATTAAGATATATTTTTAAACTTTTCATATAATTTATTTTATATTACTTTAATTATTACTTAAAGTTATATATTTTAAAAAAATATTAATACTGCCCCCAATGCTAAATTTTTCTAGATCTATCATTGCATTGATTCAAAAGTCAATAACTTAATGAGAGTCAATATGAAGTGAAACTAATTATGATAAAAATAATATCATCAAAATTAATATATATGTATATAATATTTATATTTGACTATGGATCAAAACAATATTTAACTAAAAAATTTATTAATTCTCAAGTAAATGGAATATTCATCCATATATAATTTTATACATTTCTTATACAAATATTAACTATAACGATTTAACAATAGTAAAAAATCATTAAAAATATTGATTAAAGATTTAGATTTATTTTAAGATTCATAATTCAAAAGGAGAATCTAGAAAAAGAAAAAAAAAAAAGGCCGGCTAACTCATTTAACTCTCCAAATTGGCCAAGTTTTTCCTAGTTGAAATTGGGTCAAGTTAATCACAAAAATTGTTAGTTTGCGTAATTAGACAATAACTGGCTAGATGACTGATTCACGAGTCAACCGAACTCATCTCGTCTCAGTTTTCAAATAATGAACAAAATTTTATGACATGAATGAAAATGAAGAAACTCTTAACGAAGAGTAAAAACATCAAGATAGCATACCCTGCAGAATAACTCAGTAACGCTTCTGCCTCAAGCCTGTGGAAGTGGAATAAAATCATGGTGTTATTTATTATGAAAGTAATAAATGAACTTACATTACATGCACATATACAACACACCTGTTGAAGTATTGGTTGACCAGGGGAAGTCTTAGACACAGTCTGAGAATGCCCAGTAAGAAGCAAGGAATTCTGTAATAGCTTCCAAGCACAAACCTCAATACTCGAAATGGAACACACGAGACCACCTCTAATAGAAACCTTCTTGATGAGTACCTATAACCACCATACCATCCAAAAATAATTGTTCAAAGTTTTATGACATTTAACACGACTAGTAATTTTTACTTTCACAAAGGCAAAATCATTTTCCTTGTAAAAAATTTTAAAGATTAACAAACCCGAGAGATCTCCTTCTGGAGCCAATGTCAATTCTGTAGATTATACTGACAACAACATCCACGTAATAAAGCATGTGGGTTGCTGAAGACTTGAGAAAGCCCGCCATTTCGAAAGGGGCGAACCAGATTGAATAAATTATCAGAAGTATCATTATATGCTCCCGGAAACTGACCATCTGCAAAAAAAATTGAAACAGAATCATCACAGTGTTCTTCACATTGTTCCAAATCAATAAGGGCAAATCAACCACTTGTCCGGTCCAGTCTTCTTTTTAAACCGTGTGGATGTCCCTGGATCGGACGACGGGTTAGACGGGCTAATTCTTTCCTGCCAAAGCCTCTAGAACAACAACGTTTTAGAGTTCAAGAAATTAAAAAAAAAAAAAATCAGATGCCCGGTGTTGCCATTTCTTCAACTCCATGGCTCTCTTGTTTTGCTACGTTAGCCATTGGAGACAGAAGAAGAAGAAAAGAAGAAAAGAGAAGAATATAAAAAAATCTGAGGAGGAAGGGAAGATACTAACCACATACAAATGCCTGCCCTAGCAGCAGATACAAAAACTAACGAAAATGTAAGAAGAAAGAGATGAAACAAGAAAAGAAATGCCTGCCCTAGCAGCAGATGCAGATGTGAGAATGGAAGAAAGATGAAGACTGAAATATGAGAGGCATTGCCTTCAGTCTGGGCTCAAGTTATGTACTCCGATCAAGAACATAATGCGCCATTTGAATCATGAAAGGAAGGAACTGAGTGTTGCTTTCCCGACCATTGCTCCTAATCAGAGACAGTTTGCTTTGAAAATGAAAAACCTAGAAGTGGCAGCATAGAGAATCGTGAATGTGCACAAGAAAGCCTTTTCCTCAAATCAACTTTTCTCATCTCCCTACTGCTGCACGAAAGCAAATAGGCAGAGATTAAGATAGTATATTAAAGAAATATTATATTCTATTATTTATTTTATATTAGGGTCTTATATATACTTTTTATTTGACCAGTTAACCTCAGTCAAATCCAATCAGATTTCTAACCCTTAGGTCAATTTTTCAATCGGTTTGATGATTAGACCAATTTTTTAATATCCTGATAAATCATGAGGAGTTCATTCTCATGGATTTTTTTTTGGGACGGGAGTTGAGTTGTGGATTGGACGGAATCAGAGGATTTTTTTTTATAATGATTTTAAGGATTTTTTTATATTTGAATTTACGTGGCGAGGGTTTAGTTATTGAGAGCATTGAAAAAAGAAGAAAAATGGTAGATCTGATCTGACAAAAGAAGAACTGGGAAAAAGATCGCTGAAAATATCAAAAATAAAGAAATGAACTCAATTAGTAAGATATTGTTCTTTTTTGCGTGCAGTGGCTAATAATGAGCAAGTATCCAAGTAATAAAGAAAATGGAGCAAAACGAATGAAGGAAAATATGACAAAGAAAAAGGCGAAGAAACAAAGAGGGAAACAAAAAAGAACTTGAGTTTATTTAATCGAATTTGCAATCAAAATGTGACATATTTTAATGAATAAATGTGTATATAAAAGCATAATTTTGAAAACTTGATTAGATTTGGCTGATAGATGTAAAGAGTTTATTTTAATCTTTATAGACGGCCAATCATCAAAATTATAAGTCCATGAGGCTTTACATATGATTTTTTTCCACTTTTCCAATGACAAAATATTTGATATTTTTATTCTAGTTTTTAGCTTAGATCTTAAAGAATTATACTGATTATTCATGGTTAAAAACAAACTTAGGATGAAAAGGTAGTTTATTTTCTTTAATTAAAATTTAAATTTCCTAAATCGTCAAGAAAAGAATAATGTTGATAATCTAACTTGTTACCTCGGTTCATGTCTTTTTCATCACTTTTTTTTTTAAAAAAAAAGTCTTAAAACTCCACTGCTGGATTATGGCCAAGATACGAAAAGTTATATAACACTACTCCCATCCATTAGGGAAAAATGATGCAATGTCAAAAGTATTTTAATAATTAATATGTTACTCAGAACAACAAATTCCCATTTAAGAAAAATAAATATGAAAAGAACTTCTAGGTAAACATTAGAACAATTCATCTTAGTAAATTTACCGGTTGAGAATTCATAATATTTTTCCACAGGACTTAACAACTACACTACACAAGTGTTTTTTCCAGCAAAATATGATTTCGAAATCAAGAACAACAACAAAAAAGTGGCTAATGATACACAAAAAACATTGAAAAAAAAAAAAAAGAAAAACCCAACCATTCCAAATCATGTTTCTACCGTGAATTTCTGCTTTTGATGCTCCAGCTCCCTGACAAAACAAGCACTAGTGTTTACTATGATAAAACTCAGAAAAATTTAACAGCGCTGAAGAGGGGGGGGGGGGAGATCTAAGTTTAAAAAACACAAGTTTTAATTGTAAATAAGAAGCAATACTTACAAATTTGTATAATTTGTTGAAGAATTAGAGTTGCAGTGTTGAGCAAGAGGATATAGTTGAGCATTGTGTTAAAGGTGGCAAAGATCAACTCCATAGCATGGACATCACGGTCTCGGTCAGGTGTCAAATAACGGGCAGCATTAGAGGCGGTGAGCGAAAAGTACATAGCTGTCTTGTATCTAATCCAAATGCTTGTATCTTTGAACCTTATATCCCTTGCACCCATCCATGTTACCTCCGGAGGGGAATACATATTCGCCAGCATGGCGTACAAACATCCACTACAGTGTGTTATAAAACAATATGATATACACAAAAAATTCAACGAAAACAAAATTATTGTCATGCTCTAATTTTTTCCCACCAAATTTTTTTTAAGAGTATTAGGTCTCTATACTTAAAAAGTATAGCAATGTCCTTTAAAATAGGATGTCTCAACGCTCTTAAAAAAAATTATGAAAAAAAAATACTTTAACTTCAAGACGCATCAATACTCAAAAACAAAAAATGTGTTAGTGTATTGGCGAGTTAGCTTTGATGATATATGAGGATGATGTGGAGCATTAGTTGTGTTTTTAGGGCTCATGCGCTGCTTTGCAAGTAAAAAATTGTGTTATTGTTATCTTTTTGCTCTGATAAAAAAATAATAACATATTCTTTGAAATATTCAAAAACGGTTCAAAAATTGTAAAGAAAAATGTATGATATGAATTGAAAAAAAAAAATTCTTAAACAAAGAGTAAACGTACATAGAGAATCCTAATCCATCTGATCCAACAAAAATTATTGATGTTGTATGCTGCTGTCGTTCACCAGCCTGTCGATAAAATTATGGTTATGACAATAATAAATTGTCAGTACAACGAACTTAAACATACAACACATTACATGAGAGAGAGAGAGAGAGAGAGAGAGAGAGAGAGGAGTGTGTGTGTGTGTGTGTGGACACACACACATACCTGGTGAAGGATTCATTGTCCCTCCGGATTCTTGGACGACTGAGAACGGCCAATAAGAAAGATAAATGAAAACGGTAATCTACCACCAACCGTCACAATGCTCGATGCGGGATACATGATGCCACCTCTAATACAAACCATCTTGATAAAAATGTTTTGATAATGAGCAAAAGTGACAGAATGATAAATTTTATATAATATTATAAAAATTTTAAAAAATGTACTCAAAAACATACCCAAAGAACATGATAAAAAAATTAGATTTTTCAAGTTCTGCAAAAATGAATCAATATATATAATATATATAAACTCTAGAAATAAATCATGTTTGACATAACAACACAAAAATAACCAAAAAAATTAAAAATAAAATTTATATCTATCGAACTACCTAATTTTTATAGTAATTTTATAACTTCAGATAAATATTCTTCTAAAAATTTAGTAAAATAAAAAATAACCTAACATGTATAAGATAAATATGGAAAATTACTTTCTTCATTAACATATAAAACTAAAAGTTCTTACAAAAAAAAACTAAAAGTTAATGTACATTCCATATAACAGGATAATGTATATACTTTATTTCTGTTTAACTATATGAATATAAATATTTTCTGTTTAACTGTATGAATATAAAATATATCAGTTTATATACTCGGGCGCGCACACAAAAACACACAATTAATCGCTTTTCTTTCTTTCGTTTTTTTTTAAAGACGTTCGCAAAGTTTAATGCTATAAACACATTTCTTTCATGTTACATTTTCTTTAAATACATAAATGCATAAATACACACACACACACACACATATACAGAAAATTTAATGTAAAGATTAACAAACCTGAGAGACTTTTCTAAGTCTCCAATATTGAGATCTGGAAGAGTGAGGGTAACAAGAGCAGAGCAGAAGGTGAGGTAAGCGTCAATTATGCAAAGGAGACTCACACCAAGAATGTCTACATTGTTAAGGACATGATTGTGACCAACCATCAGAAACCCAATTTCAAAATGAGAGAGCCATGCTGAAAATGCTGTCAGGATCGTTATAAAACTCTCCCAACACCTGCACAATATATTCACTATTTACTCTCTTCATTTTCTCAACAAAATTTAATTGTACATTATGCAAATTTGGTGGGCTAGCTAAGTTTACCTATATATCCTGCACGATGGAGAGTTGATCCATGCATTCTGAATATTATTTGAAGCTCTAGGAGGGATGTGAATTGAAACATGCTGCAAAATTGAAAGGGAATCAAAGTGTTCCCCGAGTTGTTCCAAGTCAACTGGGATCTCATGCTTCAATTATTATCAAACAATATATCATTACATACAAAGACAACAATTAGTGGATTCTTGACCCCTTAAGCATTAAGAGACTTTTTTAATGTCACTTCTAATTTTGGTTCGTTGATTCTTATGAGCAAACAATTAGTTCTCAAGGAACCATTATTTGTTATGATTTGGGCCTAGCTGTGAATTGTCATTGTAATTGTCTGAACATACTTGATTACCAAGTTACCGTGTTTCATTGTTTTAGATTACCCCTTGTAATATGGATTTACTCCTGAGTGTTGAGACACCATTAAAGAAACCAGTTGGAGACCCTAGTTATATTAATGCAAAATGGCCGTGTCAAAGGGCCCATTATAATGAATATGAGGATTTCATTTCAGCAAACTGACAGGTTAAAATGGTCATGTATAGATCTATGGAAGCGGAAAAATCAAGAGTTGCAGCAACTGTATTGGAAATTTAGAAAGTTCTGCAATGTAGAGACAGAGCTAATTCTTTGTTCAGTAGTGTCTTCTTATTTCTAAAGTTGATGGTGGCGCTGAGAACAGGTATTTGCTTTTACGCGTTTCCGTAGCCAGAAATTAACCCACCCCAAATAAAATGACCGAGAACAGCAAATAACACGCAAGAGTTAAAAGAAGCCATGAATGCAAGAGAAAGATGGTTACTCACAATCAGATCTCCATGCTTCATCTCTTCGGTTCTTCTTCTCTCACGAACGTCCATCGTTTTAAAATCCTCTTCGCAGATGTCCTTTTTCCTGTTGCTACAAGAAAGGTAAGAGGTATTTGTTAGTTTAAGGAAGTGATTAAAGGCGGAGGAAGCAGCTCGAACACACTTACACGAGCACAAATGAAGTCTGGAGAAGAAGAAAACGGCAAATGATGGAGGCTTTGCAAATCAACCACTCAGAGGGAAGAAGAAAGAAGGAAGAGACACAAGGCAAAAGAAGAACAACGAAGCATCTCAGGCGAGAAGAAGAAAGTGTGAGCACTGAGGGCGATCCAAGTAACAAGGACAACGGAAAATGGATGAAGAAGGAGAATGAAAGAAGGGAAAAAGACGACGAGAGGGAAAAACATAAAAGTAAAAAAAGGACAAAGTTGAGGGTTTATAGTTTATACAAGTGAAAAATAAAAAGGATGAAGTTGATATAATTAGAAGAGGACAAAAAGAAGAGCTGTGTATGTTATGGTTTACGGTTTTATATATTTTTATTCATGCACATACTAATATGTTTTTTTCATAAAAAAGTTTCAAACTTTTAAATTAATTAATAAACTAATTTTAAAATATAAAATTTTACTTACGATTTTTCATTTAAAAATTTACTTTATTTTCTACATTATAGTTTGCATTGTATACATAAGAAAATCAATGTATACAACCGTTCAAGTTGTAACATTGAATTCTAAAGGAAATAATGATTGACGAAGTTGAGTGGTCACTATTACAAATTTTATCATATTTGATGCTTATATATTTGACAGTTATTGAAAAATCCATTGAATAAGGAAAGGCAAAAATGGAAAAAAATAATATTTGATGGTTACAACAAAAACCGTCAAATATATGTATCAATATATTTAACGGTTATATATGAAACCATTAAACTTAAATTATAATATTTAAATTAGATAATTTTTAGAAATTTTTTCTATAAGTTTGACGATTAAATCATTAACTATCAAATATAATGACACAATATTTGATGGTTAAACCTCATAATCGTCAAACTTATTTTGCTTCTGCAAAGGAGCTAAACCAGACACCCAAAACAACTCTTTCTGAATCTCTCTGAAATTTCTTCTCCACCCAAATGTCTCTGCTACTTCAACTCCTCTGGAAGCATTGATTTGTGAAGATTCCATTATTCATCGTCATGCCCTAGCTTCTCCGAGCACAAAATCACCTCTGTAACTAGAGCTTGGTGAAGAATTAGAGCCTTCACAAGAGATTGAGCTGTTGCTCTAGGAAGAATTACAACATTCTTATGCTCTTACTCTGTTAGCTTGGTGGAATCCATTCGAGTTATTTTGTTCTGCAATTTCATTCTACATTGACCGAAGAAATTCCTAGGTGTGTTTAAGCTATTCGTTCTCATTTTTTGTTCAAATGGTTGAGGTTCGAATTGGTGATTGTGGTAGCTATGGTTTGTGATTGATACCTGTATTGGATTGCTTGCTTTACATTGATCATTTTCTTCTGTGGTTGGTGCTCAATGAAAGCACGATGATGTTGTTTGCTTTTCTTTCCATGGATGCATGCAAGGTGCTCGACAAAATGCCTCTAAGAATTGAAAATCACCCAAGCACTCTTAGCCCAGAGAATTAGATTGAAATATTAATTATTATACCTAATTAGAGAATCTCTTTCAAAATTAGTCTTAGTACACGTTCCTTATTAGTGCAAGAGCTAGATTTTGAGGTAGAGTCTAAAGATGAGGGGTCTAAATATGGCCTATATATCTATGAATCTAGCCTATATATATCAAAATTAACATTTATTTAGAGCATCTCTTTCAAGGAATATTTATGAATGTAGCTTATATATCTACTGATATTAGAATCCAAAGATGAGATATCATTATTTGGTAGTTCTTTAATTTCTATGTCAAGATAAAAATCAAGATTCATTGAAAAGAAGATAAAAAAAAAAGAGAGAGGCTACTATTCTTGAAGTATTCCATTGGGCATAGATATATTTTAATTATAATGAAAAAATACATGCTTGTACACATGACATTAGCTAGTTGTTGGTTTTTGGCTTAATCGTCGAGTAAGAGAATAAAAATATTTTACATTTATTTTTTTAGTTAACGTTAAGGAAATTGACTTGTTGTTGTTGAATTAAGTTTGATTGAACTATATAGGGATTGAATTTAATTCAAACAGAGGGTAAAATGCTTAGAAAACTTTCAATTATAAGTCGTTATGCTGTCAAAATTTTGTTAAATAGTAATAAAATTTATGGCTTTATTAAGTTTCAAATATTTGAAATTATGTTTTTGTGAATTTGGTTGTTATCCTAACTATGTAGGAGTGAATTAGATTATAAACTATGAAGTTTTATTACTTATTAGTAGACAGTGAAATTTTTACTGAAACTAAATTCTTCAAATTAGTTTAAGTACTTGTAGTCAATAAAGTTTATTGAGGAATTATGTGTGAAAGCAAGTGACTCATGATTCATTATTTGATTGATAAAAACCTAATATTAATGAGTCACTAATCACATTTTTTCTCAAAATAATTCTTTCTAGATTTAGAAGATGGACAAGGAATGGATGTCTTCCAATCGATTAATGAAAGAATACTTGAATGGGGTGAAAGAGTTTATTAAGTTTGCACTTGAGCACACAAACGATCATACTAGTATGGTGCACCCTTGTGTAAAATGTTGTCTGATGAAGTAGGTTTGTGCATCTAAATTAGAAGATCATTTAGTATGTTATGGAATTGATCAGAGTTATAAGTGTTGGCACAAATATGGAGAGGCAAGAGATGCGAGCCGAGGTTATAGTAAGAGCCACTTGTCACATGATTTTGATACAAGTACATATGAGGTTGATGAGGAAGACCATCTTAAAGAGATGACCAGGGCAATTGAAGAGGAACTGAAGGATTTTCTTGAAATGATTGAGAGATTAAAAAGTGATGCGGAAAAGCTATTTGTATAGTGGTTGTACCAAGTTCACATTATTATCAAGGGTGTTAAGTTTGTATAATTTGAAAGCAAGTAGTGGTTGGAGTGATAAAAGCTTTAGTGAATTGCTTGCACTTTTTAAAATGATGCTATCCAAAGTGAATGAGCTTTCTATTAACATGTATCAAGTAAAACAAATGTTACGTGCTATTAGTATGAGCTATGAGAAAATTCTTACTTGCCTAAATGATTGCATATTATTTAGAAATAAATATGAATCATTAACTAAGTGTTTAAAATGTAAAGCATCACATGTCAAGCCCCAAAAATAGAGGGTGACCGACACAGGTATGAACCACTCACACATTCACGTAAGCCTTAGAATAAACATTTATTCCATTTTACAAAAGGAAATAAAAAATTAATCAAATTACATGGGAGTTAAAATAATTCCTTTATACTCATTATCATAACAAAGTGTCAACATTTTTATAGAAATTTTGGTGGAACCTCCTAATTAGGATCTCCCAAAAATTCTACAACAGAAATTTTTACAAATAACAATATAAATCAAGGGCGTAGCTCCTTCCAGCCAGCAACCAATATACAAACCAAAATAAATTCTATCAACAATCTATGTGGAGCATCTACTCTTTCTTTTAAATCAAAAAAACATACAAATTATATATTTACATTAAAAGCAATTGTACCAACCAAAAGTTTTCATCCAATGTAGCTATTCTGCCCTTTACAAGTCGATGGTGGGATTAGCGTCAGCTAACAAATCTGAGGCTAAAAATAAATTTTTTCAGTGAATAGCATTCCCATTGTAAAACCCTTAAAATTTAAATTAACAAACTCTAATAATGGTATCAACTAATTCAAAGTAATTCCATAAAAATTTATAAGCCCGTAAGTCATAACCATATTTGTAAAAGAAGTGTAAAGTAAAAACAATTTATGTTATCATGCTTAAAAAAATAATCTGCTTACATATAACTCAAGTGGTACAAATTACTAGCCATAATCATGTAAATTTCAAAAACGCATATTAATCAACATTTAAAATTTTGAGAACTTAACAGAATAGGTTATAAATGTGGACATACAATCTATGAGGATAAATAACCAAATGTAGCTTATGCCACAAAAACAAACGTGGATACATTAGTCCACGAGGGTAAGTAACCAAACACAGCCGAAGCTACGAAATAAATGTGGACACATAGTCCACAAGAGTAAATAACCAAACACGGCTTATGCCACAAAATCAAATGTAGGTACAAAGCCCACGAATACCAAACATGAGAATAAAACTCACGAAACAAACTAGCTAGTATTTAATCATAGCGTGCTATGGGTTAATGGAACTGCCGTTCGCAGTAGTGTTCTGTTTTGAGTTCTCTTAAAATCACGCTTCAAACATGCGAGAAAAACAATTATCATTAAAATAAATTATCATTCTTACTGCCAAACTCGCATGAATTGTTTTAAATCTCAACATTTGTCAAAATCATAAACTTGCATTAATTAAGTATCCAATAAATTTTAAAATTTAACAACCATACAAAAATGCTTTCATCAATCTTGGAAATATATTTTCAAGAATCAATAAATGCACATATCATAACTCATTTGTCCTTCATTGATATTTCATAATTTTCAAAATTAATATAATTCATAAGAATAAAATATTTTAGAAAAAGGCTATTAAAATAAAATAAAATAAATAGAATGCTATTCACTTACTCGTAAGAACTTCAAATTCTCAAAGATAAAATATCCTTTCTTTTAATTTTAATCAGGGTCTCGTTCTTCCTCACCCTCTATCAGGATATAAAAAAATTTCATAGATTCCCAATCTTTAGTACAATTCCAAATTAACCATCATCATCTAGAATTCAAAGCTAAATTATGATTTAAAATCGATCCAAGTATTATCACTAATTCAATCACTTTCCTTAGTTATACAACTACAATATCCATTTAATTTAAAACACTCCCCTCTATGTATGCACATGTAATCACAAGGAAGGATGAATTTTTGAAATTTCAACCCTCAACCCACATTTATCATATATTATCACTAAGTTTAGATGGGTTTCTTCCTTAAATTTTAGTCTTCTCCTCTCTGCGTAACAATATAGGCGAAAGGAAAAAAATTTGAAGTTGTCATGACTACACATAACTGAGCAGTAACAGCAACGCACACACATTAACTTCTGCATTTTCACGTACACACACAGCACTTATATTCTCACGCATAGCAACAGAAGCCTACGTTCACAACCCAGTAAAATTAATGATACAAGGATTGAAACTCCTCACCTCAACTTGACTGACCTAGACAGTGACGAATAATAAAGGAGGGAGAAGAAGGTCCTTAAATGTTGAACAGAGGAGACAATAGATGCTGCCACATGTTATGGAAGGAGAAAAATGAAGCTTGTAACAGAACAGGGGAGAAGAAAAACTGGACTCTACTCACAAGGAAACACAGCAAATGAATCAACAGTAACAATCCAGACTCATTACAGCACTGTTGCAACTTCGACAACTCAGCTCCTCGTCCCAGTTGCTATTGGATGTTGACAACACAGATAGAACCAGAGCAGAAAATGAAGAGGAAAAATAGAGACAAGGAGCATGGATAGATCAACCCAGTGTAACCCAAGCTCCACTCTAGCCGGCGACCACTGAGAATACGAAAGAGAAGAACAGTCGGTGACCACTGCAGAATGAAGAGCAAGAATCTCTATAAGCTTCCAAACTTCTCTCTCTCTTTCTCACTCTATGAACCGACTCAAATGGCTGAGGAGTACACGTCTGCTCTTGTCTAAAGCTCACCTTATTTTATTTATTATTCTAAGGGCAAAGTGGTAATTTCATATAGGTAAAAGAAATAAAAATTCTCCTTTATGCTCCAGGATTGGTTCGAACTTGGGACTTGATAGCTACAAGACCGTTATCACCTCCACTAAACCAATACTTCTCCTTACTAAACATGTTTCCAAATTAATATAACTACTATTAAACACCAACTTTTAAATATATACTTATACTTATTATTATTATTGTTGTTGTTGTTGTTGTTGTTGTTATTATTATGGGCTATTACATCACATTTCAAAGATAACGGGAAAAGTTTGGAGAAGGCATTGTGGTATTTTTCTATTGTGCCTAGATTTAGATGATTGTATAGTAGTAAAGAAGATGTAAAAAATTTAATGTGACATGCGGATGAGAGGATTAAAGATGGGAAACTACATCATCCTGCTGACTCTCCCCAATAAGGAAGGATTGATCATGAGTACCCTGAATTTGGACAAGAATCAAGGAACTTATGCCTTGCATTATCTACAGATGGAATAAATCCGCATGGGCTCCAAAGTAGTACCCACAGCACTTGGCTAGTGATTTTGATAATTTATAATTTGCCTCTATGATTATGCATGAAACGTAAATACATGATGCTATCCATGCTAATTTCAGGGCCAACACAACTTGAAAATGACATAGACACGTATTTAGCTCTTCTAATTGAAGACTTCAAGTTATTGTAGGAGATAGGGGTTAAGGTGTATGATGGGTGCAGGGAAGAAAAATTTAATTTGAGAGCCTTTTCATTTGGTACCATAAATGACTTTCCAGAGTACAGTATAAAAGGGAAACTTGGATGCCCTATTTGTGAAGAAAATATAGATTCAATTAGGTTAGAGCATGGTATGAAGAATGCTTATATGGGGCATCGTAAGTGGTTGCATCCAAGTTATTATTATCAACAATTAAAGAAATATTTTAATAGAAATTCAAAAGAATATGGCCCGCCTTTAATGTTGACTGGTGACCAATTGTTTGAAAAGGTTAAGGATTTGCATATCAAATTTGGAAAACCTTTTTTAAAGCACCTTGAGACAAGTGGGTGGAAGAAACAGTCTATTTTTTTCAAGCTACCATATTGGAAGGTTTTTCTGTAAGGCATTTTCTTGATGTGATGCACATCAAAAAAAAATATTTGTGATAGTGTTGTTGGTACGTTACTCTATATTTCTGGAAAGACCAATGATGGCATCAATGCAAGGTTAGACATGCTTTCTATGGGGATAAGGAAGACTTAGCACCAAAGGAGAAGGGGATCGCACCTTTCTTCGTCCAGTAGCTCACGCGTTGTCTATAAAAGAAAAAATTTCTTTTTATGAGTTTCTTGCTGCAGTTAAAGTTCCAAAGGGTTACTCATCAAACATTAGAAACCTTGTGTCAATGAAAGACCCAAAACTAAAGGGTTTAAAATCTCATGATTGTCATGTTTTGATGAAAAATTTTATTCCAGTGGTGATACGTTCTATTTTACCTAATAAGGTGTGAGACACAATCATAAATTTATGATTCTTCTTCAAATCCATTTGTAGTAAAGCTATTGACCCAACAAATTGCTGAAGTTATAAAGTCAAATTGTAAAAGCATTGTGTGAGCTAGAGATGTATTTCTCACTTGCTTTTTTTGACATAATGGTTCATCTAACCATTCACTTAGTAAAGGAGGTACAAATGTGTGGCCCGACTTATTTAAGATGGATGTATCATGTGGAGCATTATATGAAAATATTAAAAGGATATGTCAAAAATCGTAGTCGACCTGAGAGTTGCATTGTTGAACAGTATATCAGTGAAGAAACGGTTTACATATTTAATGTGTTTTCTCAATTTTATTAACTACTTCAATTTATTATATATTCTTTACAATTGTTAATTATTTTAGGGATCATTAGATGCTGATTACCCTCGATCCGGCTGAACAAAAATATAAAAAATTGGCCATCTATTACTTGTGTTCTGCCACCAGACAACTGGTTAATTATAAAGATATGATGGAATTAATCAACAAGTAAGCGCATTAATTAAGTTCATACTTGTATTTTTTGATATTTTAAACCTACCAACATATGAACTATCCCTAGGGTCAAACCATTTGACCAATTGTTCACATAGACAATAATAAGGATACATGTTTAGACATTAATTATTCAAGTATTTATTAACAATTATTCAATAATTTAATATGTTTTGTTTGTTTTGTTTTTAAAGCACTCACGTCAAAGACCAGATTCAGTGGACTGTGAATATTGCGTGATGAGATTCATTAAGGACATCATCACTCACGCTAAGACTTCAATCCCTACCAATGTTCACATTTAATTTAAATATACATTTTATATATGGCAAAATTTCATTAGTTAGCTAATTAACTTTGATATGGTTATAATTTAAATTGCAATATTATAATGATGCTTATTATAAAGAATTTGGGGATGCTCACATTAATGAAGTCGTGGAAGAGTGGTGCCAACACATATTTTAACTATGGATCATGCAAAATTCAC
Organism: Prosopis cineraria; assembly: GCF_029017545.1. NCBI lineage: Eukaryota > Viridiplantae > Streptophyta > Magnoliopsida > Fabales > Fabaceae > Prosopis > Prosopis cineraria. The sequence goes on along the minus strand of NW_026555624.1, from coordinate 13,754 downwards.
GCATTTAGTGAGTGCACATTTGGTCTAGCTTGAAGGCAAAAAGAATGTGGCTTAAGATAGAATTATTGTTTCATTTTTTTAGGATAGAATTGTGATTTAGGATTAAGATTTGCAACTTTTTTGTTTTCAATTAATGTGTACTGTGTATGTGTATATATGTACATGTTTTTTTAATTTTGAAAAAATATTATTGATGATAATATATATTTGCGAGATTGTTTGGATTATGAAATGTCAATTCTGTTGCAGGGGAGCTGCTTAAAACGCAGCTTCCATATAAAAAAAATTTTACAACATATTTGATAGTTATTTTGATAACCGTCAAATAGGTACATATATTTGATGGTTATCTAATATAACCATCAAATATAGTCAGCAATATTTGATGGTTCCCATATATAACTGTCAAGTATGACCTTGTTTTTCATTTAAAGTCTGAGTTCTGGTACCTTATACTTGACTATTATTAACAACTGTCAAGTATAATAACATATATTTGACAGTTAAAATAACCATCAAATATATGGAGCTGCATAAATGACGGAGGCTTATTTGACGATTTCTAACCATCAAATATATAAGAAAATGACCGTCAAATATGCATAATTCTGTAGTAGTGGGTATATGGTTTGCTTGATCAAAAAAGTTGAATTAACTTATTTTAGAATCTTGAATTTGAGTGTTGAGATATACAAAAAAATGTCAAAAAATCCCTGAAGTACTCATAAGATCAAGTTGATAATAATAATCTCACATAATAAAAGTTTAAATTAATTTGAGCGATAAGTGATAATATTTTAAATTTCTCATATGATGATGAAATACAAAAATAATGATCTATGCATGATATATAGTCAATATATTAATCTTAACTTGCCAACATTGAAACCCAAAGTATTGTTGTTAATGCCTAGTCAAAGAATTTATCAAAGTAAACTTTGTTTCCTCCTAATTTATTGATAGTTACGTCCTTCACCGAAAGAAAAGAAAAAATAGAAATAGAATCCTTCAAGGCAATAGGCAATATTCTCAAGTCGCTGCATAAGTTTGTTAATAATTAATAAAAATTTCTTCGCAAGCCAATCTTCTTTCTAGTGATTATCTTTCAACTTATAGTCACAATATAATGTCTTTTATGATTTTTTTATCTTTGACCATCAACCACCTCTCTCAAAAGATAGGGTATGATGAGGGATCCTTGTATTTTTTTTTTCCCTTTTTAGTGAATATAGTTCCACACTTCATTAAAAAAAATTAAATGGCAAGAATATACAGTAGCTTTTTCTCGTGAAGCACTACATATTGTTAAGTAAACAAAATTACAAAAATATCAATGAACTTGTTATAATGAATGTAATAATCTTTATTCTATTAAATTTGACTATCATCTGCCATTAGAAAAGGGAGTGACATAAATTGTAAAAATACTTATAAACTTTTTTTTGTGAACTTTTAGTATCATAAAATCAATAATGATATATGGATACACATGTGTTATAAGTAAAAATATACACATTCTATAAAGAAAACCTTGTCCCCTTGTATCTGTCCTTGCATTTTGTTGTTTTCATTTTAAATTTCAACCCATCTTTTTTCTTCATTTGAAATTTATTAAACTATCCAAATAAAATATTTTAATACTGAATTTTAAATTTAAGATTTAAAATGTAAGATTTTAAATCTATAATTTAAATTCACCAATCCAAATGCTATTTTAACAAATATTTAATTCAACAATATATTCTAGACTCAAATTCAAGATTTTTAATTAAGTTAACACAATCTCTAACCAATTAATTTATGTGCTAATTGTCGGGTTTGATTTGCTAATTACAATCGAAGTTGGAAGGGAAATAGCTGTGATTCCTTTCAGGTTCTGTATAGGCACTTTTATCAATACTATATTTAGTGGCGTACTATATTTAGTGGCAGAGCTAGGGCTCTAGGTCAGGGGTGTGAAGTAATTTAATAACAAATTAATATTTTTAAGAAAATAATAATAATTTTGTTAGGATTAAAATTATAATAATGTAAATAAATTTATCATCATTTTTTATTTTAAAAAATTATACTGAATAAGTTGATATGATCTTTTATTATAAGTATGTTCTTTATATCTTATTTAAATCATTACAATATTATATATTTAATAAATTTTTAAATTTAAATATTTTTTATTTAATTCAAAGAGAGTAAAATATTAAAATAAAGGGTGTAAAGTTATAAATTTTATATACCTCGTTTGCACTCCCTCACCCAACTTGGCTCCGCCACTGACAATATTCTTCAGTGAAATTATTAAAGAAAAAGACAAGACAAAAAACGAACGAGGAAAAAAGATTGGTCAAAAATATCGAAGAAAAAGAAAGAGTATGATCTTTAAACTTACAAGTAGCCAAGGAGCAATTTCAACCAATAAAAACTCTCAGCTAGAGTATGATCTTTGAATGTCACAAACCATCCTTGAAATATCCAATTATAATACCTGTATGCTGAACTCTCATCTTAATGAAAATTTCTTTCATGCCAGCACACGCCACTCAGCGAAATGCTCCCTCCATTTTTATATATAAATTTTTTTATAACTCTTTTGTGTCCAGGTTTCTAACATATTTTTTTAATCAATCAACCATTTTACCTTTATTAAAATAGAAAGAGTAAAAAATAAATACTCTAATTAGTTTATTTTAAAAAAATTTATTTTTTTATTTATAATAATTAGGGATAAATTGAAATATTTTTATGTTTTTAATTAGATAACTGACTTTTATTATTTTACGTGATTCAATTAAAAACATTTTATATATAAGAATGTTCTGAATGTTGTAGCAGGGCTTATCGCATCTAGAAGTTTAAGCATATTAAATGGAATGGGCCAAACCCCTTTTTTAATTTATATATTAATATTATTTTATATATAAGTCACACCCCGATATTAAGGGTGTGATCGACATAAAATATAAAATAAATTCATATCCCATAAGTCTTGATTAATCAAGAACTAAGCTAAAATTTTGATATATGTAAGTTAAATATAATAATAAAGTTTGTAAAGTTTTAACTTTTTTTATAAAAATTTTGATAAAATCTCCCCAATAATTTAGACCTTCTGAAATTTTCACACCACAACAAAACCTACCAACTAGGCCAACAAGAAGACTAACTTTATTCCAACAATTTACATAATAATCAAAATAAGATTAGGACTTAATTATGGTGTACATGGAGCACTAAATTATGATTGCAAAATACAATATATAGTTTTACTAAAACAATAATCACAATATGCCTCCTCCTTTCCCAAAAAGGCAAAAGGCTTCTCAATGATTTGCGAAAAGTGTAGAGTCAGCTACAGTATCTGAGATTAAAGAAATTATCGACGAGTAGCATTTCAATTATCTATGTATATAAATATATGAAAACATTAATAAATAAATTTAATTTAAAAATTTTGAAATAATAAAACATGAACTTAAACTAATAATAATAAATAATAAAGTTTTCTCAATGATACAATCATGAATTTAAATGTTAACAGGGCAAAATAATTTATCAAAATTCATAATGTTCATAGAATATAAAAATTTCAAGTAATGGTATGACTAGGTAGAATGCTTTTAAAGAAATGATATAAAAATAATAAAATTTAAGTTTAGATCTCGGAGGGTTTTAACAAAACGAATAGCAAACGTGGACACACAATCTACGAGAATAACTAATCAATCGTAGACACACAATTTATAAAGGTAACTAACCAATCAAACGCGGCTGAAAGTCACGAAACAAGCGCGATTGAAGCCACAAGTCAATCGCAAGCATGAGGCCCACAAATGAGTGTGAGTACGATGCTCACAAATAATTATCCTTCTGTTCCACGTGCATTAACCCGTGCACAAGGCTGATATCTCCTATAAACACCTTACTAACTACGTATATCATGACACGCCAAAGATTAATGGAACTACTGTTAGCATCCAGCGTTCTAAACTCAATTCCTCTCATTAAAATCAAGTGTGTATGGAGAAGAAAAAAATAGTTTCAAAATTCTCACTTTCAAATATTATTCAAATATCATTTTTAATTGTCCAAAATTATCATCATTTATAATAAAAATTTTATATCAATATATAATTAAATAATTAAACTACTTATGAGAAATAATATCATTAATATAGAAATAGGATTAACAAGAATATGTAAACAACTTATAAAGCAATAATAATAATATTAAAATAAATAAATTTTTATAACACTTTAAAATTTTACTAAACCCCTCAATAACTTTTATCAAGTAATCAATAATACCAGGTAACATTCAACCACAATCATTAATACAACTTTTTTTTCAAGCTTAACAAAATCCTAACTATCATTTAGTTTAATAATTTCCTTTCAGGTACTACACAATTTCAATGAGTAACTTAACTTCTATGTAAAGACATATATTTTATCAAGTAACATTTATAATTCCTCTAGGTCCTATTATGAAAAATAATTACTCATATTTTCACTAAATCCTATGCTCAAATACCTTAATACATAACATAAACCAAATCATTTGCAACTTCATACCTCACAATTAATTTGCAAGCAATAATTAAGATGGCACTGTCTTCATTTGAGTTCCAAACTTCCAATAATACTTGATTCAATTTAACTTTTTGACAAATCTTAATTCATTATTATACCTCCTTATAATCCTTCCTCAATCATAAATTATAACTGAGCATATCAATTACTCTTACATTTCATTTAGACTTAATAAAGTACTATACCAATATCATATATAATCCTTTCTCCTACTTTGCTATTTTAAAATTTTAAATAATAGGTCAAATCACCATGCATATAATCCTTCAAACTATATTATGCCAATTTATCAACATCCTTTCAAGCATTTTTACAAATATGTAGAGGGCTGGCATTTATCAAAGCTCAATTTACAATAAGCATCCAACACATTTAACCAACAATGAACATTAATTCTATCATCAACATGCTCAATATCAAAATAAAATGGTGTACAGCATCAACCAAAATAGCACCTCTATCTCTCAGACAGTTCGTGACAGCAACGGTGAGGATTAGAGCTGTCATAATTCAGCCAGATAGAGGAGGGGATGATTCGTAGCTATTATGGACTCGAAGAAGAAGGAGAAAGAACAGAAACTCACCCCCAACGAACTACAGTGGCTACCCTTGTGAATCAGCACGTAATCGACGCTGAAGAAGGGAAAAAGAAGAGTTCCGATCAGCTGCACGTATGAGACGAAAGAGGACCAGAATTTCAGCCAGCAACGCAAGAATCAAGCTACCATGGACACACCGACTACCAACTGTTGAAAGGAATAAAAGAAACGAGATGAAGACACACCCACGCACCTTTGTCACCATAAGACAGCAAGAAACAGAGAAAAGATTCAGCCAACTCGCGGATGGAAACAGACGAGAAACAAGGACAAGGAGGAAGAGAATGGACCCTTGCCAGAGTTGAGCAGACAAGTCGAAAGTGAGGAAGAAACGCTCGACAGTGATGAGAGAAAAGAAGTCTAAGGCGGTGAAGACAAGATACGAGAATGCTCTGTTTTTTAACATTCGCGCAGAGCATAAAATCTGATCAAAAAGTTATTCGGTAAAATTACAAGAAAGTACACGAGAAAATTACAAGAAAAGGAACAATAAATTACAAGAAAGGGAACTATATTTTTCTTTAATTTTGAAATTAAACTTTTGCTCATAAAAATTTGAACCTTGAATCCTTGAAACAATTTCCAGCATAAGTTCTTATAAGCTACCCCCTTCTACTTGTTATAAAATTTATTTAAATAAAATATCCACTGGAAGAAAATTTTGTTCATTTTAAAATTTTAGGATCATTACAATATATATTTATCACTAAAATGTCTAAAACTTCTCTAAACTTTGAAATAGTTATATATGACCTCCATCATCTTTAAACAATTAAAATTAACTTTCTAACTTTTAATTTTATTTTTCCAGACCTCTTATTGTTAATTATATCATTTTTATAAGGGTTAAAATGTCATTTAACTAAAAAAATATTATTAAAAAAATATTATACTGTAGAACTATAGCTAATAAATTTTTTTATATTTTTTAAATAGTTGAGGTATTGATAGTCAAAAAAAATTATCTTTTATCTCTTTTTTTTTTTGTTAACAATGATGCATAGTTTTCTTGTATTAAAGGATAAATTAATCCAACCTAATAATAGTTAGAATTTTAAATATTTTGGCCGCATTACATTAATCTAACCTAAAAATAAAAATAAAAATTTATCCGTTAAAACAATAAAACCATGCACCATTGTAAAAAAAAATGAATAAAACTAATATAAATGTAAAAATTTAAAATTTTATACAATACTAATAAAGTTAGGCCTCCTCGAGTAATACTTAATATTATTAGGACTGACATACAATTTGGAGAAGTATTGCTTATTTACTTGTTTTACACTGCACCGCATTCTTTACATACAATTGTGGGAGCTATGAGGCAAAGGAGTTTGCCAATCTGCCCGAGATTGCAAGTGTTCAAGTTGGACGTGAGTGACGAACCTAGTTGGACTGAGGTTAAAAACTAGGAAAGTCTTGAGTTATTAAATTTGCTCGTTCAAGTGAAGAGAGCAATTAATTTGAATGTCCTTGAAACAATTACTTTCCTGATCCGTACACCTTAAAACAATTTTGCGGATATGATCCAATGGAATCAAGTTAACATGCATGTCTATCATTTTTGCCACAGCAACAGCTCCATTATCCCTCACCATCACATTTGTCTCATTTTCTCCAAGCAGAAGAAGAAGGCGATGCAATAAATAAGAGTTACAAGTACAAAAAATTTGAACCTACAAGTAGTCAAATCCTCTACAACACTAAATAAAAAATACTAAATATATATAAAGTCGAACTTTCATAGGCTATGCTAATAAAATCTTTTTATCCTAGGGAATAATTAAAATGAGAGTTCATTAAGGCTAAAACAAAAAACAAAACATGGATAAGGATACCTTATAACTAAATCTTTATCATTCATACCCAACTGTCCAACACAAAAGGCAGCATTACTTCTCATTCTTGCCTTGTTGAACGATGCTAGCTCCTTGAATTCATTGTTTTATGGAGCTTAATCTTGACGTTTTGTTGGACTTGATTATAAAATTCATTTGGTGATAGCTATGATTGTTGGAGTGATGGCTATCATGATTGACACTAATTTTAAAACATGACAAAATTAAGCAATGGTTAAAAAATTTATGCCATTAAGCGATTCTTTATGATGGCCATTTAGCAGATCATATGGAAAGAGAGAAAACAAATGGTCATATAAGTAAAAGAAAAAGGTGGGGAAAAATCATTTGAAATGATAATGTGGTATCAATTGATTATGAAATATGGTATAAGCTGCTGCTAAAATATCTAAATCAATTAAATATTCATGCTTAAATGGCACTAGTTGTAATAACAAATTGAGAAATTTTAGAACTAAAGTGATAGAGAATGAATTATCATATTATCTACAAATTTATATTAAAAATATGTATAGCTTAAACTCTAAAATAAGATCTTACTCTTTAAACTATAACTATAAACCTGATTTTAAAAGCTCTTCAAGGAAAATAACATTTTCAAGTTCAAGCCTCACACGCTTTCACTTGAAGCAACCTCATTCCCAAGTTATTTCTACATGTGTTTTATCAAAAATTAATCATAAAACTAAACAATAGACAAATTAATCATACATGAAAAAGTAAGGTAGCAATTACTCGAACAAATTTTTCATAATTTTCATTCTATCATTGCTTTTAATCTGAATTGCTTCATTCAAACCATTACATGTGAGCCTTAAAAGTTGGGTGATAGTCTTTATTCAGTATGTGTAAGCTTGAAGTTTAAGGTAGAGCTTGCTAATTTCTCTGTCAAACATTTCCAATGTTTTCAAAACACTGTCATTGATTATAACCTCAATGGCTCCGGATATGATCATCTTCATTCTTGTCATCTAAAAAGTAAGTTTATTCAATGTACATAAGTTATAATGAGATCTCATGTATTAATTTAAAAACTTTTAATAGAAATAATTATTGAAAGCTGAAAAAAAGTTATATTATAATAGTTAATAAAACCTTACCAAAGATTGTTGCATGCCTCTCCATACCCCATTAAATAGGTAAACTTTCTTAACTATTGAGAAGAATATATGGTCACAAATACTCCTTCGAATAGGTTCAGCGAGTGACTCAAAAACTTTTTGGCCATTTAAGTTCTCGGCCTTATGTCTTAAACACATATAAGTCGTTATCCTTTCCTTAAACTTCAAAACTTGAATTCGATGTAAGAAATCTCATACTACCTTAACATTTTCTTTCTATAACAAATATAATAAAAGAGTAATTTGGGTAAGATGTAACTTGTTTAAATCATTTAGAATTGATGAGAAAAAATAAAACAACTAACAATGAAGAACTGTCATATCATTGAAGGGTTATCTTATGATGTTTCTTACATCATTTAAGTTCTTGTTACAAAATCATTTTGCACCAAGAATTTCAATGATGTAAGGAACCTCTCACAAAATAACCCTTCAATGATGTGACAATCCTTTATTACTAGTTGTTTAATTCTTTCTCATCAACTTTAAATGATCTACGAAAGTTACATCTCACCCAAATGAGTCTTTTATTATATTTGTCATATAGAGGGAAAAGATAGATACAGTATTGAATTTCTTACATCGAATCCAAGCTTTAAAATTCAAGAAAAGGATACCAACTTATATGTGTTTAAGACACAAGGTTGAGAACTTAAATGGTTAGAAAGTTATCAAGTTGTTCGCAGAACTTATTTGAAGAAGTATCTGCAACCATATGTTTTTCTCCATAGTCGATAATGTTTACCTATTTAATGGGGTATCAAGAGGCATGCTACAATCTTTGATAAGGTCTTACTAATTATTATAACACAACTTCTTTTAAAAAATCTTTCAATGATTATTTCTATTAAAAGTTTTTAAATTAATAAATGAGATCTTATTATAACTTATATATTGAATAAACTTAATTTACAAATGACAAGAATGAAAATGGAGTATACCGAGATAAAATGCCTCGTAATACATATATGATCATATTAGGAGTTGTTGAGGTTATGACCAATGACGGAGTTTTGAATATGTTCGAAATGTATGATGTATTTGAAGAAATTAGTGGGCTCTATCTCAAACCTCAAGCCTACACATACTGAACAAAGATCGTCACCCAACTTCTAAAGCTCACATGTAATGATCTGAATGAAGCAATTTAGATTAAAAGTAGTAATAAAATGAAAATCATGAAAAATTTGTTAGAGGTAATTGCTACCTTACCTTTTCATATATGATTAATTTATTTATTTTTTAATTTATGATTAACTTTTGGTAAAAACATATGCAGAAACAACTTAAGAATGAGGCTGCTTCAAGTGAAAGCGTGGAAGGCTTGAACTTGGTGAAAAATTTGTTAATATCAACCATAACTAGAAATGTTATTTTCTTTGAAGAGCTTTTGAAGTCACATTCGTAATCAAGGTCAAATAGTTTAAAGAGCAAAATTTTATTTTAAAAGTTTAAGCTATATATATTTTTTAATATGAATTTCTTGATAACATGATAATTCACTCTATATCATTTTAGTTCTATAATTTCTCAATTTTTCCTTGCAACTAATGCCATTTGAACATGGATGTTTAATTAATGTAAATATTTTCATAGCAACTTATGCCATATTTCATAATTAATTGATAAATTCACATTATTATCTCATATCATTTTTCCCCCTACCTTTTTTTTACTTATATGACCATTTATTTTCTATCTTTACATATAATATATTAAATGACCCCACTAAAAATTGCTTAACTGTCCAAACTTTTTAACTATTGTCTAATTTTTTTTATGTTTCAAAATTAGTATCAGTCATGATACTCATGATAACTATCACTCTAATAACCATAGCAAGTACTAAATGAACTTTATAATTATATTCAATGTAACTTCAAGATTCAGACCCAAGCTCCATGGAGCAATGAATTCAAGAACAAGCAGTAAGGGAGTTACCTTCAGTGTTGCACCAATATAAACATCAACATTCAACCAACAAACCATCGTTTAGGAAGGCTTTAATACGCAAGTAGAACCTTCAACCCAAAGCTTCAGCCAATAAGCCGTCATATTTGTATCTGCACAAGCCACGATTAATAGAGGATGGTTAATTGCCACTGCAGAAAATACAGTTTTGCAGTGCACTCAAAAAGTGCCAAATCAAGCTAGCATGAACTTTTACAAGAAAACAATTAACTTTAGGTATGCATGAACTTTTAGGAAGGTTGCCCGATCTACTTGAGTACCCATCAATGACCAATATGGGAGACACATCACTGTCAATCCGCATACCACCAGTGACCAATATGCATCAGCAATCTATTTCCCTCCCTCCTCCTCTCACTTACATCCTGTAATTTCTTACCGACCACTGGAGAATCAACCTCCACAGCAATCTTGCGAAAATCCAATTCCCAACACTGATCCAGACCATTGAGGACACCCCCCAACGAAAAAAAAAAAAAAAAGTTCAGCCTCAAGTGCAAAACATGGAGCTAGCTTCTTTGCACCCCACAGCCTATTCCTCTCAACCCAATCTCCAACAGGCCACCCCAATCACAAGAAGCCACAACCCAGTCTCCTCCAATCCATTCTACCACAACCACGTAGCATCTGGTAACAAGAAGCCACAACCTTCAAACAAGAACAATCTTCTAAGAAATTATGTGTGCATTTTTTGAAAAGTCAATTTCTAGATTCATTCGTTGTGGGGTTTCTTATTTAGCATTGTCCCTAGAATATTGTAATCCATAAACCTTTTGTAATATAGAGAGAGAGAGAGAGATTACTAGACAGAGAGGGAGAGAACATGGACGCACACATAAAGAAGATGAGCAAGGATAGTATCGTCAGTCACTAAACTATAAACAAAGAAGCCATAATACACACATCACCTCCCACCTAATAATAATAATAATAATATAATAATAATAAAGAAGAAGTAGTGGCAATCATCCGACTGAACACATGACCATGACCATCGGCACTGCCAACTTGTTTGTTCACTGGTGCACAACAGAACAGGCACAAATAGAGAGGGGGAGAAAAACTCGTATCAAAATAACTTGGTTCGGAGTTGAAGAGAACCCTGGAGATTCCTAACAGCCAAAATATCAAGCAAATCGACCGGAAAAAGAAGCCAGTGATGTAAAACACACGTATCATTCAGCAGAAAATGTATATGGCAAATACATTTAAGAAAAAGGGAGATTCTTGCTATAGTGTTACAACACACCTGTTGAAGTATTGGTTGACCCGTGGAAGTCTTAGACAGAGTCTGTGAATGCCCAGTAAGAAGCAAGGAATTCTTTAATAGCTTCCAAGCACAAACCTCAATACTCGAATGGAACACACGAGACCACCTCTAATAGAAACCTCTAATATAACCAAAATACCATCAAAAAGTTAATTGTTCAAAGTTTTATGACATCTAACACCACTAGTAATTTTTACTTTCACAAAGGCAACAACATTTTCCTTGCAGAAAATTTAAAGATTAACAAACCCGAGAGAACTCCTTCTGGAGCCAATGTCAATTCTGTAGATTATACTGACAACATCCGCGTAATAAAGCACGTGGGTGGGAGAAGACTTGAGAAAGCCCGCCATTTCGAAAGGGGCGAACCAGATTGAATAAATTATCAGAAGTATCATTATATGCTCCCGGAAACTGACCATCTGCAAAAAAAATTGAAACAGAATCATCACAGTGTTCTTCACATCGTTCCAAGTCAATAAGGGCGAACCAACTACTTGTCCGGTCCAGTCTTCTTTTTAAACCGTATGGATGTCCCACTGGGTCGGACGACGGTCGGACGGGCCTGGCAAGGCCTCTGGAACAACAATGTTTTAAGAAATAAAAAAAAAATCCAGATGCCGGGTTTTACCGTTTCTTCAACTCCATGTCTCTCTTGTTTTGCTACGTTAGCCATTGGAGACAGAAGAAGAAGAAGAACAGGAAGAAGAAGAGAAGAATATAAAAAAAAAATCAAAGGAGGAGGAAGAAAACTAAAGAAAATGTAAGGAGAAAGATGGAACAATGAAGACTGAAATATGAGAGAAGCATTGCCTTCAGTCTGGGCTCAAGTTATGTATGCAGATCAAGAACATAACGTGCCTTTTGAATCCTGAAAGGAAGGAACTGAGTGTTGCTTTTCCGGCCATTGCTCCTAGTCAAAGACAGTTTGCTTTGAAAATGGAAAACTCAGAAGTGGCAGCACAGAGAACCGTGTATGTGCACAAGAAAAGCCTTTCCCTCCAATCAACTTTTCTCATCTTCCTACTGCTGCACGAAAGCAAATAGGCAAAGGTTTTAAGATAGTATATTAGAAAAATATTACATCTATTATTTTATTTTATATTAGGGTTTTAATATATACTTTTGATTTGACCAGTTTAACCTCAGAGTCAAATCCAATCAGATCTCTAATCCTTAGATCAATGTTTTAATCAGTTTGACAATCGATTTAATTTTTAATTCCTTGACAAACCATGAGTTAATTCTCATGAATTTTTTTGTGGCCAGGATTTGAATTGTGGATTCTATGGATCGGAGGATGTTTTTATGATGATTTTAAGGATTTTTAATATTTTGAATTTACGTGATGAGGGTTCAGCTATTGAGAGCACTGAAAAAAAGAGAAAATGATAGATCTGACAAAAGAAGAACTTGGAAAAAGATCGCTGAAAATATAAAAAATTAAGAAAGTGTACTCAATTAGTAAGATATTGTTCTCGTTTGCGTGCAGTGGCTAATAATGAGCAAGTATCCGAGTAATAAGAAAAACGGAGCAATAATTAATAAAAAATTTCTTCGCATGCCAATCTTCTTTCTAGTAATTGTCTTTAACTTATAGTCACAATATAATGTCTTTTATGATTTTTTTTTATTTTTTAATATCATCAACAACTTTCTCAAAAGATAGAGTATGATGATGGATTCTTGTTTTTTTTTTCCCCCATTTTAGTGAACATAGTTCCACACTCCCTTAAAAACAATTAAATGGCAAGAATATACAGTAGCTTTTTCTCGTGAAGCACTAAATATATGTTAAGTAAACACAATTACAAAAATACCAATGAATTATTATATTGATATAATAATCTTTATTCTAATAAATTTGACTAATGTCTGCCATTAAAAAAGGGTGCAACATAAAGTGTAAAAATATTTATAAAAACTTTTTCTATGAACTTTTAGTATCCTATAATCAATAATGATACATGGATACACATGTGTTATAAGTAAAAATATACACATTTTCAAAGAAAACCCTCCCCCTTGTATCCATCCTTGCATTTCGTTGTTTTCATTTTAAATCTCAACCCATCTCTTTTTTTTCATTTGAAATTTATTAAACTATCCAAATAAAATATTTTAATACTGAATTTTAAATTTAAGATTTAAAATATAAGATTTTAGATCTAAATTTAAATTCACCAATCCAAATGCTACTTTAGTGAATATTTAATTCAACAATATATTGAGACTCAAATTCAAGATTTTAAATTAAGTTAACACATTCTCTGACCAATTAATTTATGTGCTAGTTGTTGGGTTTGATTGGCTAATTACAATCGAAGTTGGAAGGGAAATA
>NW_026555623.1:0-56613 GCF_029017545.1 Prosopis cineraria | reverse complement strand
TGTCATCATTAATAAATAAAAGCTTTCATGAGTACATGATAATATTGTCTTAAGGTTTTAGTTTTTCTTTCTTGCTCATTTGGATGTTGTTTGCGATCGCGCTGTGCACGCGGACACAGACAGAAACACAAATCAAACTGGACTCATATGTAGTTCAATGACGACATCGTCTAATTATTTCAGGCCCCAGTTGCTTCTAATTAATAAATAAAAACTTTTCGTTGAGGTACGCGAACGTGATACTGTTGTTTTAAGGTTTTAGTTTATTTCTTGTTGATCTGAATGTCGTTTGCGATCATGGTGTAGATATGCTGACACCGCAGTTTCTCCAAATTAAATTAAACTGCCAAACAAAAAAAACAACCTGTAGAAAGAGGATATATACTTGTAGACTTTTGTCGTATTGTTTTTTGTTGACTGCCGTTTAATATTTTATGCCGATTATGTTATAATGGTGTCTCTCTGTTTTTTTTTTTTTTTTAATAACAAAAACGAATCGAAAAACCAGCTAGCCTAAATAGCCAGTGGTATTATTACAGTCTTTATCCATAATGTTATATTGGTGTCTCTGTTATTGTTGTATAAATACCCGTTCCACATCTTTAATGAAGCAGTAGTCAAATCTATATTGAATATTATTTTGTTGGGCTCGATCCAAAACACATGAAAGAAGATCAATCCAAATACCACGATCAGCGATTTTGGTGCCCTGTAATTTCAGTCATGCATGGTCCCAGAATCAGTGGCGATGAAGTTTCAATTTTAACACGTGTCACATATAAATATTCTTTCTCGATTTTTCCCTATTGGAAATAGAATCAATCAATCTACGGCATGGTTAATTCATAGGTTTTTTTGTCACGATCGAAGCTAAGTTAAAGAAAGCTAGATCTTCAATACAATAGTCTCTCTTATTCCTTTTATAAAGTCTCGTGAATTATTTTTATGAGATTAAAAAAATTAGTTAAAATTAATTAAATGTAAAAAATCTTTATCATTTTTCAAAATTGCCACCAGTCAATTAATTAAAGTCATTATTTGAATTATGAATAAAAGAGAGAGGGATTTTTAAAAATGACTCTAAAAGTTTTATTAAATTTTATAAAAGATAAATGAGTAAATTGACCCCTAAATTATAGGTTTAGAAATATTTGAAATCTTAAACTCATCTTTTATGCAATGTCCTTTTTCATCAACTTTGGAAAGCAGTATAATTTGATCCCTTATCGTTAATAAAAGTTAACTTTGACAGTTAATTGACCAGAAAATAACTTAAAAATTATAAAAAAAAAGATCCAAAAATTATAGCAAAGGACTCAAAAATTACAGAAAATATTGATGAAATTTTTTAAGTCATTTTTTATCATTTTTTTTAGTAAACTAATAATCAAATTAAGTCAAATTTTGTTAATAGTAGAGGTTAAATTGTACTTTTTTTAAATAAAAGAATAATATTGTATAAAAAATAAGTTTAGGGCCTATAATGTAGGGCCAAATTTGCTCATTTATCCTTCTATAAATGCCCATGCCTTAAAAAGGGTCTTTTTCTTTTGGTCAATTAAAGGAAATATTTTTAAAAGAATTACATACAAGTCTCATGCAAGAGAATTATATTAGTTATTATAAGGTTCATTAATAACTAACTAAGGCTATTAACAACACAATGCGTTATTATTATTTTTTAGTTGTTAATGGATATTGTAATAACTAATTATCTTATGTAGAACTTCAAATATAATTCTCTCAATTTTTTTTTATCACATGGAAAAAATTTAACGCTAATGATTACACTATATAGGCCTTCATTAAGTCGTGTTTTGTTCCTTTTGTTTCGTCTCATTATACAGTATCATGAAAATTATCAATTTATAGAAGCATTTGATAAATCGTGTTCAGTATACAAGTTTGGATATTTGATTTCTAAACTCCCCTTATTCTTTTAAAGCCAAAAAAGGAAAAAAAAAATAACTCCCCATATTCTTCTCCAAGTGAGGTTGTTCCAAATAAATCTATGTAGTACTCCTTGAGAGAGCCGTGTGAAGAAATTTAAAGACCAAAGGCGAAATTTTTAACAAAGCCTAGCACATGTAATTGTGCTTTTCAAATACAAAAAATATCCATTATCATATATCAAAATAGAGAGATAAAAAGTTAAATTAAAAGTGAGATTGTAAAAAAGAGTTGGAGTAATATGATATGATGGAAATTTTTTTTTATAAGATGATATAATGTCAATTAATATATTATCAATCTCACTATTTTTTTCAAGTAAATAATGAGCTTAGCCCAATAATTAAAGTTATATTGAAAATGATTGAATTTTTTCAATTAAAAAAATGATCAATACTTTTTATTTTATTTGATCTATAATTAAACATATAACAATAAAAATATCATTTACACACAAGACATATATATACATTACGATTTTTTTTTTTTGGAGGCCTATGACTTGAGGCTTACACGGCCTTGCTCCTTGTGTCCCTTTTATAGACTCTATTTACTACTTTCATGAGATTAAATAAACTATAGTAAAAACTAAAAAATAAATATAAAATCTTTTTACAACTTTTTAAAATTTCCCTTTATTGATGAATTTCAATGTGGGGAGAGAGAGGGGATGGAAAGAAAGAGACACGGAGACTTTGTTAAAAATAAGTCACAATTATGTCATTAAATTCTGAAATAAGTCTTATATATTTAGAAGTAGTAAGTACGTATAGTATCTTACTATAAATAGGATTGGATGAGGACCTAGTAACTACTGTAATGCAGTCGATTCTTTCTAAACTTCCCGCGCGTATATGGCGTTGAGATTTGAGGGATTACATTTATAGCGATCCAGAGACTAGAATGTTTACAATCATGGAAATTCCATATTCCACGTACGTTTGCATTGTGTAATTGCAATACCACAAGACAATTCAAAACCAGGTAAAAAAAAAAAAAATCATGTGGGAAGGAAGCAATGTCGGAAGGATTTCCCTTTCAATGCAGTAAAAAAAAATGCAATTATGTTGTTCGAAAAAACCGAAAGACATTAGGAGAATCCGAATATCACGAGACGGACGATGTTGATCCACTAACATGGTCCTAGAATTACGAACCACAAAGCTTCACATTTAATACCAAACGAAGGAAATTAAAAGAAACAACCGAAAATTTGGCCATCGATCCACCATTTTAATTTGGTCCCCAGCCTAGTTGCTGCTAGCATGGTCCCAGAATAAGTGGCTACAAAGCTTCACCTTTAACAGTTGCCACAGTTAAAAGCAATAATCTACCTCGTCATTCATAGGTTAACTTCTTTGGTAGAAGACATTAGATATACATTGTGATCTGTTTGCTATATCAAATACGAAAAACTTGCGACCACAAGCCACACAACATGATAAAAAGATATGGAAGTGAAGAAAACAAACGAAATTAATCGATAAACTATAATTTCTAGATTTATAGAAATTCCATATTCCACATACGTTTGAATTGTGTAATTGCCACATCAAAATACGACAAGACAATCCAATGCAAGGAAAAATTTCGAACACGTGGGAACGAACTAGTATCCAAACGATTTCCATTTCAATGCAATAAATCGAAAGGCAATTATTAGAACCAAAACGTCACGAGACAACGGACGATGTGGGTCCCCTAAGATGGTCCTAGAATCACTAACCACAAAACTTCAGATTTAATACCAAACAATGGAAATTAAAAGAAACAACCAAAAATTTCACCATCGATCCACCATTTTAATTTGGTCCCCTGCCTAGTTGCTGCTAGCCTGGTCCCAGAACAAGCGGCAACAAAGCTTCACCTTTAACACGTGCCACAATTAAAAGCAATTTTCTCTTTCATATGCGCAAATGACATAGCTGCTTTGTGTGTGAGAATTCAAATTAGTACTCCCTCCATTTAAAAATATAAGATATTTTTAATTAAATTTTTTCTCCTAATAAAGTAATTACTTACTTTTAAATTAATCATATCTTTTTATATTTAGTCCTATTTAATAAGGTATTTCACTCTGAAATAAATATAAAATAATCTATTTAATAGCGGTACTTAAAAAAAAAGATAATGATTGTATCTTGAAGGATTAAAAATGTCTTATATTTTTAAATATTTAATTATTTAAAAAATATCTTATATTTTTTGAATGAAAGAAGTAGTTAAGATCTTCAATCATTTGGTGTGGGATCTGTACAACTTTTGTTTTGCTTTATCTTTCTTCTTTTCCTTAATTTGAATTACTTTCTTCCCTACATAATATAAAAAGGATAAATTTCAGTAGATTATATGACAAAATTTCTTTTTATCTTATAATTTAGTGATAAGAGAAAAATGTCTAAATATTAATTAAATAGGTATGAAATATTAATAAATATAATTAAATATAGTCTAAAATATATATCTATTTATCAATAAAATATGCATTTATCACATATCTACTTATGCATTATTCATGGTTGATTTCTTTTTATGGATGCTAAATATTATAACTTTGTGGTACTTACTAGTAGTGACTTTATTTATTATAAGATTTATTAAAATTCATCAAATGATAAAAAATATGGCCTTTTTTATTGAAAGTGATATTTTTAAATTACCTTCAATAAAAAAATTCCTTTTTTAAAAAAATGTCACTTTTTAAATTGATTGTAAACTGCAACTGATTTAGAAATTAGAATTTTTAAACCTCATCTAAGCTAGATAAATTTTAGAAAGATCACTTTCTAAACTAGTTCTAGTTACAACTGATTTAAAAAGTAATTTTTTAAACTAGTTATACGACCAGTATAGAACCATCCATATCTAAACCGATTTGAGAACTAGTTTAGAAAGTTTTTTAAAAAGTTATTTTTGTATTAGTGAATATTCTCTTTGATTTTTTGTATAAAATCTTGTTAATTACTTTTGTGCAATCAAATTATCAAAATTAACTAAATGTAAAAAAAAATCTTTATAGCTTTACAAAGTTCAAATCAAAATCATTATTGAATTTAAAAGTAAAAGGGACAATAATGTGAATGCTGTTGTATTAAAAATAATCTAGGTCACTTGCCAAATTCAAATATCAATATAATTACTTAATTAGCATCACATGATTATCACTACTGCAAAAAGGTAATTTAATTAGACATACATTGTGACCTATTTGCCATATCAAATACGAAAAATCTTACGCGACAATGGTAAAAACGTATGGAAATGAAGAAACAAACGAAATACCAAGATCGACGATTTTGGTCCACTGGCTAGTTGGTGTCATGCATAGTCCTAGAAATGATCTCTGGCGATAGAGAGCTTCATTAACATGTGACATACAAATCTTCTATCTCTTGATTCTTTTTTCCTATAGGATCAATCAATCAGCCTCATGGTTTATTCATGGGTTCTTTGTCTCCAAGCTAAGTTACTGGGAACTAGATCTTCAATATGACACTCTCTTTGATTCTTTTTATATAGCCTTGTTAATTACTTTTTAAGATCAGATTAGGCAAAATTAATTAAATCTGAAAAAATATTTATACTTTTACAAAATTACCTCCAATCAAATTTAAGTCATCATTAATTCATTATTTAAGTTAAGAGTAAAAGGAGAAAATAATGGCATTTTTAAAAATGACTAAATATTTTATTACATTTTATGAATGATCTTGTATTAGAAATGAATAGCTAGGATCTTATAAGATTGAGGGAAATATTTTTCCCCTCGAGGGAAATATTTTTTCCCCTCTTGGAAAAAGTTAACTCTAACGGGGCCTTCATTCAGTTGTGTTTTGTTCCTTGTTTTATCTGATCATACAATATTCTGAAAATGATCAATTTATAGAAGCATTTGATAAATTATGTTTAGTACACAAGTTTCCATAGTTCATTATTCTAAACATCCCATTTCTTTCTCTAAGTCACGTTGTATTAAATAAATTCAGTCCCTCCCCATTTAGTACTTATATGAGAGTAAGGAAATTAAACCTGTCAAAATTAAATATCAAAACTTCTTTACAACTTGTCAAACTTACCTTAGTCGGTACAGTTCAAAGTGAGGAGAAAGGGGAATGAAAAGAAAAAGAGACTTGAATATTTTTAAAAATGAGTCACAAATATTGTATTAATCTTCATTAAAGGCCTTGTATTAAAAACCAATGGATAGTATTGATTAAAAAAAAACCAATAGTATATTCTATAATAAATAGATAAAAGAAAAAGGGTAAGATGAAATAACATAGAACTACCTTAATAAAAGAATATATATATATATAAGTGGATTCTTAATTAACAGACAGCTGTGGGCAAGATAACGTACTTGGATTCGGTGAATGGCTAAGGTATATACATTTAATAAGTATCTCACATGACTTGATAATAATCCTTCAATTTAATGGAATGGTTGTGAGATTTTGTCATATGATATTCAGAATATATCAATTTTTTAGAAGGGATCACACATGTGAGGAGTGTTTTGATCATAAGGATTGTTTTGAATTTTTAAAAGAAAATATATTTTGATAATTTTAAGTATTGTAAAATTTAATAGTCATAATTAAGGCATTCATTAATAAGTAGACTTAGGTCACTTATTGAATTTGAATCTAAATGTAATTAGCATCACATGATTACACTAGTGGACAAAGTTAATTTAAAGACACAATTTTCTCATTAGTTGCAAAAAGAACTGCGATGTTAATGACTGAATGTCGATTCTATAAAAAGAGAATGAGTAGTTATTATGGCGTCTATTGCTACAGTGCAGCAACGCCATAATAATGCAAGTTGCAACCCTTGGTTTTCAAGCGAATTGTGGCGTCTATTGCTACCATGTGCAACAGACGCCATGATAATGCAACCTTCTTTTTTTAAAATTTAAAAAAAAAATGCAACCCCGCTTCACTCCTGCGCAATTATTTCCTAAAAAAAAAATTAATTATTCCTGCACGCCCTTCAACTCTCTCCATTTGATATCTCTTCCTCCTTTATCAAAAAGTTTCTGATCACTAATAATTCTGGTTATCGTGATTAAGCTTTGAAACTTAATACTACTAGCTTAAAGTTTTCCAATTCGATTACTTGTAGGGAGGAGGAAAAGATTTTTTTTATCAAAATAAGAAAATAATTTTTAAATTACAAAAATTAATATTTTTAAAAATTAAATGCTAAAATCTTACTTAAAATTTTTAACTATTAATTAATCAATATATATGTGCGCATATTCACTTAAAGTTTTTAACTATTAATTAATATTTTCAAGGAAATAAATCTCTTGAAAAGAAAAGAATATTTGCTAATAGGACCAAACTAAGAAAATAACCTAGCATTTATTACATTTTGTATTATGGCCAATTTATTGTATTTGTCAATGATATAAATCATTGTATAGTAATGATAAACTTTTTATAAATTTTCAATAATCAATCCCATCTATATCAATGATAAACTTTTTTTATATCAATATAAACCAGCCACACTCCAAAATATTCAAAAATTTGGTCCATCTTTGTTGGGTGTAAGATTTTTTCCGACTGGTAAGCCAATGTATCCCTATTATAAAAACTAATATGTTATCTTTAAAACACATTATTTAAAATTTAATTTAATTATAAAATTATCATAACTAATTATACACAACATCTAACTAATTGTAACATATTTATTTTTAATTAATGATTTATAAAGATAACTGAATTTGGAAAGGAAAAAGAAATTTAGTTAAATTTACAAAAATATATAAAATAGATATAATGCAACTTGGTTTAAGTTTTAAGAGATAGAAATCTGAACTGAACTAAATCAATCAGTTTTTGCTCTAAAAAAAAGAAGAAGCAAAACATTATTTATAATCAATTTGTATAAGTTTGATTGGACTTAGTTTGGTTTAATGCGTTTGGATTGATTTATAACCTCTCAGTTCCACGTAGTTTCCAGAGTGTATTTGCAACAGTACAAACAAACACGTGGGAACCAATTAGCAATATCCCAAGAACATTCCTTTCAATGCACTAATACAAAACAGCTATTACTAGAAACGACCAAAAGGGAACCTTATTGGGGACCCCTGACAAAAGCCTACTAATAGAAATAGCCAAAATGGTTTTAAAAGAAACGACCAAAACTTTCACCACCGATCAACCGTTTTAATTTGGTCCCCTGCCTAGTTTCTGCTTGCGTGGTCCCAGAATAAGTGGCTACAAAGCTTCACCTTTAACACGTGGATAAACATTGACGTTAATCTGACCCTTGTCCCAGCCCAAAGCATGTATCTTTGCTAATATGTTAAGTTATTTCCTTGATCGTCCCCTCCCTCCCTCTGAGTGAGAGAAAGAGAGAAAGTTTTTTTTAGGGAGATTCAACATCCCAAAATAGAAAATATCTTGATGAAAATAAAATTTTATTAATGATACATTTTAATATTATCTTTCTTGTTATATTCTTTGTTTTTGATATTTTTTTATAAATGAAATATTAAATGAAGGATAATTTAAAAATTTATATTTTTATTTAAATAAAATAAAATTTTAAAGAAATATAATTTATTAGTGTGTGTAATTTTGTCTAAAAATATTTTATAATTTATGAGAGAAGGATAACTATATTGCAGGGCCAGTTCTAATTATTATAATCCAATCGTAAAAAATTATTAATACTGAATTTTTGTCTCATGCCCCGTCCTACCTTTAGTCATCCCATTTCATTGGGAATCATGATGACACAGAGACAAGATTAGGACAGCTCATTGTCTTGATAAAGTGGATATTGTGGGAGAAATGCTTGAATAATAACATTCATTAATTAAAATTTTAAATCACATAACTTATTAAGTTTAAATCCAAAACAACATGAGTACATAAATTACAACATTATTAAATTGCATCAATCACAACAAGTATAAAACTTAAAGTCAAGTATACATGAGACACATCATATTATGACAGCAAGTATAAGTAATTTTTAAGCTCTAAGAGTAACAACAATAGACAAGCTCAGCACAACAGTTATGAAATAGGTAAATATAAGAATAAATTATATTGATATAATTAATGTATTGTAAAGAAAGATATTACCTTGTATTACTTAATCTATGTCATTAAAATTATAAATATAAAAAAATTTTAGTTTTAAATAAGAATATCACGTATTGAAATTAAATTAATATAAGTGTAAATTATATTAATATAATTAATATATTTAATGTGCATTTTTGAAATAAAAATAATATATATATATCTATATAATATTCGAGACATTTCGAGGACAATCCTGTATCCCATCCCATACCAATTGTTTTTGAGCCAAAATGAGACCCGTCCCAATATGACTAGGATGGAATCGGGCTAATCAAATGGGTACAAGTTAAATACCATTACATGCATGCATGGTGCATACATGCCTACACCAACGCTATATAATATAATATTCCATTACTTCACATTTTCTTCTTTGTTTATAATATCATCAGCTAGGCCTTACAAGTCCCGACATGGCATTCTGCAAAATTAGTTTGTGTTTCTTATATATACAGGTATATTCTAGAGGACATTAGGGATTCTTCATCGTGCTTAATTTGAGATACAATGTACACATATATAATTGTTGACACTTATAATAGATTCCAGGTTTGCATCGCAAAAAAATAAATATATAAATCATCAGCGCGGTGGTGTCATTTTCGTATTCTTGTTATTGAGCTCATCATATTGTTTTAAAGAAAAAGAAAGAAAGAAATTAGACAATAATGAGCCCTAGCCCTAGCCCATTATAAATAGGTTGGTTTGGTTACCCCCATGCAACAAGAAAGCATTACCTTTGCTTCTCTCAAATATGGCTTCCAAAACAAGAGCTTCGTCTATCATCCTCCTTTTGCCCTTGTTGCTGTTGTCTCAGTGCTGCTGCGATTCCGATGCCTATGAAAGAGTCACCTACTGGGGCCAGAATGCAAAAGTTGAAGGAGACTTGGTGGACGCATGTTACAGCGAAGCCTACGAAATCATAAACATAGCATTCCTCGATACATTCGGCAACGCAGCGACACCTACCTTAAACTTAACCGGACATTGTGGTGATTCCTCGCCGAATAAACGCCCTTGCACCGAATATGCCTCCCAAATAAAGGCATGCCAAGAACACGGCGTCAAGATTTTCCTTTCTCTGGGTGGGTACTATGGGAACTACCAGCTAGCTTCAGTTGACGAGGCTAAACAGTTGGCAGAATACCTCTGGAACAACTTCCTCGGCGGCCAAACGGAATCAGAACTTCCGCTAGGAAATGTGGTGTTAGATGGCATCGACTTCTTCATCAAACATGGTTTACCTAACTTTTATGATACTCTTGCGAAACAGCTTCACGCTTACTCCCAAGAAAAGAAGTTTTACCTATCAGCAGCACCACACTGTGAAATTAAAGATAAATACTTGTACTCAGCCATCAAAACTGGAGCATTTGACAAACTTCACGTTTTGTTCTACGAAAAGCCTTCGTGCCTATACCAAGATGCTAATACTTCGAAGTTTCTAACAGCATGGGACTCCTGGGCGGACAAGTACCCTTCCCCGAAATTATATGCCGCCGTCTATCCAATTTATGGCCGTACATACAATGTCCCACTTCGCTCTCTCAACCAGAAGCTGATTCCAGTCCTAAAATCCACTCGTAATTTTGGCGGTGTCGTGGTGTCCAACAGGTCTGATGATGTTCAAACTGGTGATCCTACGTACTGTTATCAAATCGACTTCGATCAAGATCTCCAATCTGCGCCAACGATTAACTTGATGATGCCATCTGCCTAGAGAACAATATGTATCCTACTATCACGGAGGTCGAGTGTACGTACAACCTCGATCTGTGCGTTTCTATTATGTATCATGTGTCGAATAAGTTGCAACAGGCTAGTGCAACCTTGTGTGACAACTTGAAGTATCACGTTATCATCGATAAATAAAACCATCGTCATATATATACATGGGCAGCACAGTACTACTTTTATTTTAAGCCACGCCAGATTTTCTGTTATGAATAATATGCCTTTAATTTGATCAGTAATCTCCATAGATATGTATGTATGTATGTAATGATGGAAAAGACAAATAGGTCAGGATAAGGAAGAATTAATCAATTATAGAGATAATGAACTACTAATTTCAGTATAACACATTTCCTTGAGTCATCACACATCATATTGTTTCTTTTTTTTTTTGAAAACATTAATCATTTAATCCTTCAAATTTTAACTTGATAATAACTCAGTACCTTAAATTAAACTTGTTGTGATTCAATCCCTTCACCTTGGCCCATTTAAAAATTTCATCTTTGTCATGAGTGAATCGAACTGGACTTGCTTATGTGTAGCAAACAATACTTACATGGCATCTTTATCAACAACCCATCATATTTATTTACCAAGATATTAAAAAAATTTACAAAAAAAAGAAATTTGAAATTAAAAACGGCAGACAAACGAGCCTGAATCAAACAAGCAAAACAAAGGGCAGACCATGGACGGCAAAGCGGGGAAGCTACAACGACCAACAGAGTGGAAGCAAGAGAGATCTAGAACTACTGTAAACGCATGTATAGCTTGTGAGGGAGCAAATCTGGAGGAAGCTCATCTGAATATGGTTTTGTATAACTCTAAAGATAGGCATTTACCTGAACTTGTTTTTCTGCAAACCTCCGCACATCCTGGTAGAACTTTGTTGCTTTAGCCAGTGGCGGGGAAGGGGAGATCAGCAAGGGCTGCGGCTCCCCCTCCAATTTTTTAATTTTTTTTATATTATATAAGTGTTACATATTTTTGATCTCTTAAAATTTATGAAAATTTTATAGTATATATGTTTTTTAATCCTGGCTCTTCCCCTACCTTTAGCAGAGATGACATGAAAAAAAAGAAACCAACTGCTATCAATACTAAATAATAACTACACATATAAAAAGCAATTAAAACGTAAACAAAAAGACGCTATTAGAAATACAGTTATTTAAACTGCTTTTTCAGACCGGCATTGCGGAACTCATTTGAAAAATAAGTGTGGCATTTTTGTAAATAATGAATAAGAGTGGAAGACTTTTCAAACTGGTTCCTTATACAACCGGGCTTAAATACATTTTTTAGACTGATTATAGAAACAACCGGTCTAGAAAGTAAATTATTTGACACCTATGCTTTTAAAAGCTGGTTTAGAAACATTTGATCCACATCATCGACGTTCTTTTTGCCCATGGACCCTTAACCCCACATTGAAACTTTTTGCCCACGCAATCTCTCTTCTCCCTATCGTCACTAGAATATCGGCAGATGTCTTGTCAAATCCTTAAGATTTACTATGAACAAGCTTTTCAAAGGAAATTGTTAAGAGATGATCCTTTTGCATTTTCAAGAGGTTCCAGAGATCGAAAGGGTCCCTTGCCATATGAATATCATTATTGCAAAGTTTTAATTTCCTTCTATCCAACTGATTCCAAAAGCCCGCAAAATGATAACGAGGGTTCACGAGAAAAAGACAGAGTTGCTTTGGAACATAATTAAGAGTGACTTAGATGGTATATTAAACATCTATGGTCAACATTAAGTTACAAAGTGGAAGCCTCATTGTTCTAATCTCCTGATGACCATTTGAACACCCAAACGAACAACTAGGTGGTTGAGATGAGATTTGAAGATTGATAGGGAAGTCTTGCTCCATCGTCGAACAACAGAAGCATGGTGGGTGGCAGTAACTTTAATTTCATGATTGACTAGAATGATAGAGAAGATTCGATAATCAGAGGAGCCTGGAGATGTGCTTTCACAAATGGCTACCAGCATTTCAATCAAAGAAGGTAAAGACTAAAAGCTAACTACAGTAATACCAGGACCGGATTCTGAAAACGACTACAGCGATTCACAGGAAAAATGTTTCCAACATGCAGTAAAATGGTAACAATTCTTCAAGCCAGCCTTACCAAACCTCACTCAGTAGACTAATAATTATGGAATGGGAATAGAAATTCAACAAGCAGAAACGGCAAGAAAATCCATGCCAAATTCCCAGGACTTCCAGCTCAGAAGAATATTATCAAAATTGAATTGAAAACATTTTACCGAGTTCTGAGGACAACAATAGTGAAGGATGCAAAAATGGCTGGCAAGTTACAAAAAATTCACAGCAATTTCCAGCCACGATCAGAGTCAGAACTTGAAACCTGTCTATATCGATCAAATCCTGAAAGCAAGTCTAGACAACAATCAATTCCGATCACTAATTCGATGTAAAAAGCAGAAATCCGTTGAGTCTAGTCAGATTCACTTAGGGTTTTGTCGGGTCATTCATTCTCTTTCTAATCCTCCAAATCTTTGGGATAGCGTTGTCAAACGATGAAGACAAGAAGAACGATACAGATCGGGGTCTCTAAAGCTATTTTCGGTGGTCCACTCGCCGGAGTAAGATGAATCGCGTCGAGTCTTCGCCAAAGCTTTGGTCGGGTCTTCGTCGGGTCTCTACATTATCATTGATTACAATAAACATCAATAACGTGACGGATTTACCCACTAACAACACGAAGCCTAATCGAACCATTCATTTGCATTTTTCATCAACGTGCACATCGCATATGTATTAACACCTACGCATTGAAATGTTTTCCTCCACAATTCAAAATCCGAACCCACGGATGATTGCTTAATCGGTGAACCCACGAGCCTGTACCTACTATCTGGTCTGGTTTATATTGCTTAAATGATAAATTTAATATTACTCCCTCTATTAAAAAATATAAAACAATTTTTAAGGTGAAATGTTAAAAATATAAAATATTTCAGGCTATAATTAATGAGGTTTTTAAAAATATTGTTAATTAGAGGTGTAATTAATAAATTTTTAATTAAAACACATTATTAAATAATAATAAACGTGGAAAGATAGTATTATTTTAAAAATAATTAATTAACTCATCAAAAATCAAATTCATTTAAACAAAAGTTGTGTGTGTGTGTGTGTATATAAGTTGATGGGCAATTGGTATGGTTTTCACATGGATCATGGATGACATAAAGCGTCTGTTAATACTCTGAAGCAAGGAATTGTAGTTTACATTTTCAAAGGACAAAATATGATTCCCATGTCGTTGACTTCCATGATTATGTTATCTTCTCTATCTTTATCATTAATAAGTCTACACTTTGATACCTTCATTAAGTAATTTAGTCTTTTTTTTTTATTTTAAACATACTTATTATGCATAATCAATTTTTCTTAAATTGTATGAGCGTATTAAATTTTACTTATACTTTGATGAAGATTGTTCACCACAAAAGAGTGAACTTTATCGTTATAAAAAAAAATCAAAGTACTTCCTCCGGTCTATGTTGTATAATAAGCCATTTGAAAGTTTAAACTACTTCATTGAAACTAAGGAAAAGTAGTTAAGTTACTAATTTTAAGAAAATTAATCTTTTAGTCCTTCAACTTTTAACTCACTTGTAACTCAGTCCCTCAACTATGACTCGTTGCGACTCAATTCCTCAACTATAACTCACTGTAACTCAGTCCCTCAACTTTTGATTTACTTATAACTCGATCCTTATTTTTTATTTTTTATTTTAAAAATTCTTATCAAATAAGAGGGATAAAAAAATACTCATATATTATTTTAAAATACCCTCTTATTTCTCATTGATGTGAGATATAAACTAACATAAAAAAAATAACAAAAGTTAAGGGACTAATTTGTAAGTGATTCAAAAGTTGAGGGACTGAGTCATAGGCGAGTTATAGTCGAGGGATTAAGTCAAAGCGAGTCATAATTGAAGGATTGAGTTACAAATGACATAAAAGTTGAAGGACTAAAAAATTAATTTTTCCTTAATTTTATATGAAAATATAATAAACTTTTAATTTTACCTTTATTTAACTGAAATTTTTTTAAATTTGTATTATATTCTCTCTTATATAGTTAATGAATTTAAATAGAGATAATATTGAAAAAAATACTCCCTCTAGTCCAATTTATAAAAGACTTTTAACTAATTAATCACAAGAATTAAGAAAAGTGATTAAAATTAATTAAGTATGTTGATTTTTTCAAAAATTTCCATAGAAATCTCAAATTACCCTTAATTAAAATTATTAACATCGCCTTTAAATCTTAAAATCAAACATGCCATCCAAATGAACCAATTAGGCATGTGGGTATTTTGGAAATAATTAATTAATCCTTCATCAAGTTTTATATTGTATCTTATGTTGAGAACTAAACAAAACCTTTAAAAGGTGACTCACGATAGAAACTGTGAGGATTACACACATACACACACACTGCAGTCAAAACCAAGAAAAAACTCGAAAAACCGATCGATACAATGTGACTCACCAAAAACTTACCAAAACAAACCAAAATACGCATATAATGCCTGAATATTAGCTGGACATCGATTTCATTAAACTTCAATTAGATTTTGGCCAAAAGGAAAACTTCAAGATTGTGCAATTCCTTGCAAAGGGGCCAGATACGCTTGGCTTTATCATCAAACTATTTTTTGAATGAAAGTGGGAATATCATTAAGCTAATGAACTGTACACCAGATAAACAGAAGAAAGCAAGAAAATTAGATCAAAGAATTTTAAAGAGTATGGTTAACTATGATTCTAATGTTCACAAGGAAAGAGTCAACACTGTGAGCTGCATCAGCGAAGATTGGTTTCCTGCATCCCATAATTTCCAGCATATGATGCTGGATGCCACTTTCCAAGCGATGTCAAGCGTGTTAGATCTGAGGATATTGACTAACCAGGAGTCCACTTTTTTCCTTGCAAAATTCAGTGTACAAGTCATTAGGGAGCACTTTTTTCCACACACAGGCAGCAACTGAACAATCCTTAAAAACATGATTGATATCTTCTACTGGACCATGACAGATGGAGCTTTGTTGGTCTTGGGTCATCTTTCTACGGAACCCCTCAGAGTTGGTAAGAAGCCGTCTCTTTAGCATTAACCAGAGGAAGGTTTTAATTCTTTGAGGAACAGAGAGCTCCCAAACATAATTCCATTTGGCATATACATCATTGCAGTGAAGTGATTGGAAAGCTCTGTAAGCAGACTTAACTGTGAAATTACCATGTGGGGTGAGATGCCACAAACAGGTAGGGTCAGGTTCCTCCTTATCGACACGAAAGCATCGTTGATTTGTTGCAGAGTTTTGTCTGGCAGCAGATGACTGAACAAATTCCAAGTCCATTGACCGTTCTCATTCCAGAAATCAGCAATTGGTCTTTGTAAATCATTTTTGTGAATTTCTGCATAGGAGAGGTTTTTAAGGGTCCAGAATCCCCAACCCAGAAGTCGTCCTAGAATTTTAACCTCTCCCATATTCCCTGGTTTCCTCTTCACATGCATCATAGTGTTAGACCATTCGCTTGCAATATTCCTACAGAGGTAGGACGATTTAGCTGTTTTTAGTTCAAATGGTGCCACTTCATTCAAACCATATTTGCCTCTAAGAACACGCGCACACAATAAGTTTGGTTCGGCAGCAATTTTGTATACCAGCTTACAGAGAAAAGCTTTTATTTTGTCCTTCTAGATTGATAAGACCACAAGCACCATTGATTAATGGTTGACAAAGATCATTCCATTTCACCAAGTTAATACCCCTGTGATCATCAGAATAGCCCCAAATAAATTTTCTTACAAGCTTCTCAATAGCTTTACAGCAAGAAGAAGGACGCAAAGCACACTGCATTGTATAGAATGGGATTGAAATAAGTACAGATTTGGCTAAGGTAATTCTCTCAGCAAGGGATAAGGCTTTGCCTTTCTAGCCTGCCAACTTATGATGCAGTCTATCCAGGAAGTGATTATATGTTCTAGTGGTTACTCTTCCTGTAATCAGAGGCACTCCAAGATCTCTACCAAGGAATTCAGTACGGTTGAAACCCAACTTATTGCAAATAGCATTACAAGATGCATCATCAACATTCTAAAGAAGCTGTGTTTTAGTTTCGTTTACCACTTGTCCTGAAGAGAGACAAAACTGAGATATGATTTTCTGGATAGTTTCTATTTAAACATATGTAGTGTCCCCGGATAGAATCAAATCGTCTGCAAAGAAGAGATGTGAGAGGGCTATGCCTCTTTGACCTTGTTTGATTGTGCGCCAGGTTCCTTTCTTCACTTCCAAAGTAATGGCTTGTGAGAGACATTTCATACGAAGGACAAAAATATGAGGCGAGAGTGGATCGCTCTGCCTAATTCCTCTCATTGGTGAAAAGTTGGCAGAGGGTTTGCCATTCCAAATGACCTGCATTGAGGGCGTGGTGATACATACCATAATTAAATTCACTAGCAACTTCGGAATGCCAACATCTCTCCAATATCTTGGATAAAATCCCATCGTAGGTTGTCAAAAGCTTTCTCTAGATCCACTTTAACTACCATCCATCCACTCTTTCCTTTTTTTTCTTCCTCACTGAATGCATCACTTCTTAGGCTATTATTATATTGTCAATGAGGCTACGCCTTTGAATAAAACTTGTTTGAAAAGGTAGAATAATGTGTTGCATGATTGTACTTAGGCGATTAGCAATCACTTTAGTAATAATTTGTATAGAATGGGGCAGAGACTAATTGGTCTAAATTCCTGTAGGTATTGAGGTCAACTAACCTTGAGAATTAAAGTTATAAGAATTCTATTCAGGGAAGAGCATAAGGGTTTACCAACCCAAAATTCTTTGATATTCTCTACAGTCTTATTTATGAGTCACATTTTAGAAGATTCATTTAGTCTCATTTATAAATCATGGTGAGATTTTTTAGGTAATAGTTGAAAAGTATTTTTAAAATTATCCTTCATGAAATAGAAAAAGTAACATAGCATTATTTTTTAAATTTATTATATAGAGACATATTTAAAATTTTATACACTTTTATTTTTTATATTTTTTTTGTATTGATATTAATAAGACTAGTAAAAATAACTTATAAAGAGGACCGGAGGAGAAAATGCTCTCAACTAACACATCCCTTCGGTTCTAGAGGAATAGGGCATGTGGGCCGTCAATCCCAAAGGCTTTAAAAGGTTTCATTTTAAAGAGGGCTTCTTTGACTTCTTCAATTGCAATCAATTTATTATCAAAATATATATTCAAAATTGTATTCTCTCTTTTATGTATAATCTTTAATTTATTCATAAAAAATTGTAAAAAATAAAATTAAAAGGAAGTAATTAATAATATATAAAAAAATAACTTATTAAAAAGATTATTATTTTTTTAGACAGTAGTACTTTTTATATATGGCCCAAGGAGTACGAAGAAACTATTATGAAGAAAAAGGAAACGCATTCCTATCAAGATCACATGTATAGCAAAGATCAAAGATTGACGATCTTTTGTCTCCCTGGCTAGTCGGGTGCGGGGTCTTCTAGAAACAGTGGCTAAAAAAATTCAATCTTTATTATAAATAACACGTGGAACGTAAACATCTTGTATCTCTCAAATATTCCATGGAGGGATACAGCGACGTCATTTCCTTTGCCTCACTTTTACATTAAAACAAAAAATAAATGAATTGACGTTAATGACCCTAACCCAACTCCAATATATATTTTTGGTTGTTCTATCGCTCATCCTAAACCAGAACGCATTACCTTTAATTTGCTTTCTCAACCTACATTCATGGCTTCCTAAACACAAGCTTCTGTTCTCCTCCTCTTGCCCTTGTTGCTCCTCTCTCACTTCGGCTCTTCCCTGGCCTGCCCACTTGTCACCTACTGGGGCCAAAATGTGAATGAAGGAGAGTTGGACGACGCATGTGCAACCCACAAATACGAGATTATAAACATAGCATTCCTCAATGTCTTCGTCAATGGACAGACTCCAGACATCAACCTCTCAGGACATTGTTCTGCTTCCTGGGGTGTTCCTTGTACTAAATATGCCTCCCAAAGCCTTGGCGTCAAAATCTTCCTCTCTCTCGGAGGAGCCGCAGGGTCCTTTACCCTTGCTTCTGCTGAAGACGCTAATGATGTTGCAGCCTACCTCTGGACCAACGTCCTAGGTGGCCAAACTGGTTCCGGCGGCCTCCTAGGAGACGTGGTCTTAGACGGCATTCACTTTGACATCGAAGGTGGTACGAACTTGTACTGGGATGTGCTTCTACAAGAGCTTTACGCATACAGTCAACAAAACAAGGTTTACTTAGCAGCAGTACCTCCAATCCCAGATTACTACTTAAACACTGCCATCAGCACGGGGCTGTTCGACTACATTTGGGTCCAGTTATACAACAACCCTTGCTGCGAATACTGATGATGGAGATACTCAGAAACTTGATAGATTCATGGAACCAGTGGACCACCAACTTCACTGCCCCCAAGTTCTATGTCGGCCTCCCGGCGTCTCTCGCTGCAAACGGTATTGCTGGGGGTTAAATCCCCGTAGATGTGCTCAACAATGAGATTCTTCCGGTAGTAGAAACCTTTACCAAGTTTGGCGGGGTTATGTTGTGGAGTAGGTACGACTATGATAAAATATCTGGGTATAGTGATCAGATCGTTGGTAGTGCCCTTCGAGCTTTTAATGTTGTACCAAGGCCACTGGTTGCCATGATGAAATCTGCCTCGGAGATGTTGTATCGCCTATCATCGCACTTCTAGTGTGATTGCAACCTCTCTGATCAGTTAGTTGCAGGAAGGCTACGGGCTAGTGCCTTGGATCTTGCGTGACAAGTTTATTCTTGTCAATTTGTCATCAATAAATAAAAGTTTGACCGTTTAATCAAGGGACAATATTAAACTTCTAAAATAACACTCCTTCCATTCAAAATATAAAGCATTTTTAATCAAATCTCACCCATCAATAAAGTAATTATCTACTTTTAAACTAATCTTATCTTTCTATATTTATCCTTATTAAACACCTTATAATAAATATAAAGTCATTATCAATAACTTTAAAAAAAAAAGCAATGATTACACCTCGAAATCTTATATTTTATGCCTTATTAAACACCTTATAATAAATATAAAGTCATTATCAATAGGGAAACTTTAAAAAAAAAAGCAATGATTACACCTCGAAAGAATAAAAATGCCTTACATTTTTAAACATTCAACTCCTCAAAAAATGCCTTATATTTTTTAACAGAGGGAGTAAATGATGAGGTTGTCAATAAAATTTTTAAAAATTTAATTAAAAATAATGATTCAAATAATTATAAATTTAGAAATTTTAAATATAAATATGACATTTAAATTTTAAATAGAATTTTTAGTTTATAGTTGAGATTCCTGTTTGAATATGTGAACACCCCTTTGTCCAAGCTCTCGCAAAAAAAATGAAAAAAAATTAAGTGAAAAAAATCCCCCATTAAAGTCTCCTTTTCAAAAACAAAATAATAATAAAAACGAAATAAATAAATAATATTAAATGAAAAATGCCCTTTGATCCCTTTCTTGCAAACTAAGTTGAAAAGTTGTCTAAATTACTACCCATTAACGTCAAAGTTGCTAATCTCCCTTATTTGATTTTCAAATCCTTCATGGTCAGAAAATTTTAGGAAATGTTTGGAAACCATAATAATGATGGCTAAATAAAAATAAATCAATAAAAGAAATTTATGATTTGGGAGATTGTGTCATTATGGAGAGAAGCACTAATTTTCATCTATAAAAGGGAAAGGAAGGTGGTGGATCAAGGAGGAAAAAAAGGAGGCAAAAAGAAAAAAGCTTGAGAAGAGAGTGTGTTGAAAAGGTAGAGAATGTTTGCCTTTTCCTCTTGTATCATCTTCACTTTTGATAATATGTGGTTAGGAATGGGTAGAGATGCCCTAATACGATGATATCCATTATTGCTCTTTATTCTAAAAGCCCCAAGGAAAGCAATACTCTCGTACTTGTGACACATATGTGATCTTCAAAAATGTTAAAACCGCTGAGGGGTATGTGATTGATAATGATTTAGTGAACCACTGCTAGAAAAAGACAAATTAGCGAGGAAATTTAACGAGGGATCGTCCCTTCCTTTCTTAAACTACCAAATCGTGAGGGAGTTAATTTCATAGCTTGGATTTAAAAATTAGCGGGAAAATTAGCGAGGGACTGTCAATTCCTCTCTAAAGTAGAGAATTAGCGAGGAAATAGCGAGGAATTATTCAATCCCTTTTAAATAAGAGAATTAGAGAGAAAAATAGTGAAGGACTGTAATCCCTCTCTAAATAAGAGAATTAGCGAGGAAAATAGTGATGGATGTCAATCTCTCTCTGAAATAAGGGAATTAGCGAGGGATTCGATCCCTAGCGAATTACTATTAACAAAATTAACTTTTGACAATGACGGGGAATTATACAGGGTAAGTTCTTTTTATTTAAAAAATCATTAAAATTAAAAATTTAACTAAAATATTTAATTTATTTAATTAATTTCTTTATTTAAGTTGATTTTCATAAATAAAATAATATTT
The DNA here is from genome assembly GCF_029017545.1 of Prosopis cineraria. Classification (NCBI taxonomy): domain Eukaryota; kingdom Viridiplantae; phylum Streptophyta; class Magnoliopsida; order Fabales; family Fabaceae; genus Prosopis; species Prosopis cineraria. The sequence continues at coordinate 35,184 of NW_026555623.1, read as the reverse complement.
TATTAAAAATATAATATAATGAATAATTTAAATAAAATATAAATATTTTTAACATATTATAATTGAAAATAAATTTAATATGTATATGTGTATATTATTATTTGATATATTTATGTAGTTAAATAATATATATATATATATACATATTTAATTTCTCATATAATAATTGCAAGTACCTTTCAGTTCAACTGGCAAAAAAAGACATGTGGTGGGTGGATAGGCGCAAGATAGTGGGTGACATGGTGGTTGACAAAGCATGAGTTTATTGATGATATGTCACTAGTTGACATCACACATGGCGGGTGATGTGGCATAGTTATTTTTAAATATAAGCATATTTAGTGAGGGATTAGTGAGGGACTAATTTCTCGCTAAAGTTATCAAATTTTGAATTGTATTAGAGAGGGATTAGCGAGAATTTAGTCTCTAGCTAATTTTAACGAGGGATTGAATCTCTCGCTAAATCACTCACTAATTAGCAGGGAAATACAATTTCTCGCTAATTTAGCGAGCTTTTTTTTAGTTACAAATTTAGCAAGGAATAAAATTTCTGGCTAAAATACAATGTAGCTACAAAAAATGACATTTAACAAGGGATTCATTCCTCGTTAAATTTTATTTTTCTAGTAGTGATTCTTTTGTTTTCCATACCCCTTTCTCGTTTTAATTTTGCCTGTCATGTGTATATACATATGTTTGCGGTGCCTTGTGTTTTATGGTTTCTTTTTATCTCTATCATGGATCTATCTTCGGTGCCCATCAGCTTGTTGAGCATTGAGGTCTCATCACCCTTAAAAAAAAAATGGGCCATTTAAATTTAATTTGGATGGCTCAGATTTTTTATTTTATTTTTAATTTTATATTTATAAAAATAAAAGTTTGTAAATTTTTTTGATAAATATATTTATCATCAATCCGGACAATATTAATTAATTTGGGTGGTTTAATTTAATGTTATAATTTTTATAAATTAAAAATCTAAATATACTCTGAACAGTCCAGATTCAATAAATAAAAGTAGTGGGAAATTGTCATTTGTGAACACTAAACAAAGCGTTAAACTACATGCGTCGTCCATGAAACTGAAAATGTAGAAGAAAGACAAATAGTTAAGATGACAGATGATTCTTTAAAATTATAAAAAATGGAGATCAAGTCTCCATCCCCGATCAACATGCAATACAAATCTCCTATACACAGACACCTCTCATCCTCAATTCAACACCCTCCCAAAAGACTCAGCATCATCACTAGTCAATATTTATCGTCACTTGGCTCTCAATGCTTCTTTCAACACCCAACATTCAAGCTTTCATCAAATTCTTCAAACATCGTCAGTATATTCACAAATCCTCTGCACTATTGCACAACGTAGCTCATTTAATTTGTATTTTTCTCATATTAATTTCTCACTATATATATATGGATCATTTTCAGGTTCTATATTTCAAGCTCTTGATTCCTAAATTCCTCCCCAATTACATTTTTATATATTTGTGTTTTGAAAAAAAAAATGCCGTGGCAAAATATTTGACAACTGGGTTTATATTTAAGTCAAGTCACATATACTATCATTTTAATAAGCTCACAAACAGTGCCACCATGCATCTTGAACACTAAAAGAAGGAGAACAGTGTTAGATTAATGATTAACAATTAAGGAAAATGTTGGTTTCAGAGTAAGGATTTGGTAATCCAGCATTATGATTATTATCATTACAATAAACATTAATAACAGCATGAGGGATTTGCCCACTAACAACATGAAGCCCAATGGAACCATGCATTCGCATAAGGGAAAATGTCAATTAAATCCTAAAATATTGGATTAATAATAGTGAAATTCTCAATAATTTTTTTTAAAATGAGTTACAAATTTTGATTTAAACAATTACAAATATAACTCTCATATTTAGAATTCTCATTCGCAACTATCTAAATTAATATTTATAATTCATTTTTTAAAAATAAATATCAAGAACGACTAACTGTTAAGACTTAATTGTAATTCTTCCTTCACTTATTATTCAACACTTTGCCAACGTGCAAATCGCCAATGAGCATCTTTGACCCCAGACGTTTCCAAGCTGTCCATATTCGTAGTAATACTTTTTTAATCCCATGCAATGAAATGTTTTTCTATTGTCAATAAATTTACATAAATGATCAAATTTACCTTATTAAAAATAAAATAATCAAAATTTTATTAAAATAATTATAATTTTTTTTTATATTCGCAATAATGTAACAATAAATTACAATTTTACATGTCGAAACTCTGATATTGCAACAATGTTAAAAATAACAAGTAATGATTACAAATTTTGTTTGAATAATTATAATTTTCTTCTTATATTACAATAATGCAACAACAAATCATAATTTTCATGCATGTCAAATTTTTTTTTATTGCCACAAGGATAATTTGATCATTTATACAAATTTATTAATGATATAAAAAATTTTAGAGATTTCAGTGGAATTATGATATTTTAAAAAACTAGATTGTTATTTATATAATTTAAAAAAATTTTATTATCAATTTTTTTAAAAATTAAAATTCAAACTGAACCGACTGGTTAATCGGTGAATCAACGAACCTGCACCTAATCTGGTGGTCTGGTTTATATTCGTGATACTTAATTTAATTGTTTCGTAGATCTTAAGTTAAATCGTAAATTTCATATTATATTATATGTACAGGTTGATCGGGCCAACCGTTGACTTTTTTTTCGCATCAGAAACACGAAGCGTCTACTAACAGTAACACTCCGAAGCAAGGAGCTGCAGTTTGACATTTTCAGAGGCGAAAACATGATTCCCGTACATCATTGACCTCCACGATTGTGTCATCATCCCCATCTTTATCATTAATGAGTCTGCCAATCCCACTAGACTTTAGCCTTTGACATCTTCAACATCTTCGCATTAGGTCAACGCTTGGATTAAATAATGAAAGCCCTTTCCGCATAGATTTGCAATATTGAACATAGAACCATATAATAGGGATATTTTTACTATCTTTTACTAGTGAAAAATAACAAATAACAGAGAGAATGATTGTTAAATCATAAAAAGGGCAATTAATAACAGTTAGGTTTTTAATAAATTTTTTTAAAAAATAAAGTATAAATATCAAATTAAATAATTATAAATTTAAAAGTTTCAAATACAAATGATATAATATTTATGTTATAAATGTAACTCTATTTATAATTGAGATTTTTATCTATAGGAACGTAACTGTTATTAATTCCCCTCCTTTGGTACTTTACCATAACACTGACACTGTGCTTGACTTGCAGGGCAAAAGAGGGAGAAAAGAAAATGAGGAGAAGAGAAAAGTAAAAGGATGTAATTTTTTCTCATTGTGTTTGGCTAAACAAAGGAAAATAGGACAAAGAGAAAAGTTGTTAATTTTATATGATAATAATAATCTTATTATTTATAAAATATTTATATATAACAAAATTTAATATTTTAACATATTATATATAAATAATTTCTATCATATATAAACCCATCTCCATGAGAGTTATGGTTTTCGATTGAATTGAAAATTCCAAGAAGCATGGTTTTTAAAATTCTGTGTATAATGTTCTTCCAACAAAATCAGTTTCAAACTCTAAAACCAATAGTTGAAAGAGAAAGAGAAATGAAAAAAAAAATCTAATTTTTGAAATGAGACAAATCCCAGTTAGGGCAACGAGAGGTAGATCATCAATTCAATGAATTCTGATGAGATGTAGATCAGTTTGGTGCTGCTATGACCCAACTGTGCAGCTCCTGTAGGAGAGTAAGTGTCAATGAAAAGGGAGGGAAGGAGTGGCGGCAATGAAAAAAATTAGTGGGTAAATTTAAAAATAAAATTTTCTTTTCAAAATCTCCCTATAATTAGAGAGAAAAGTTAAAGGTAAAAATATGTAAGTCTTATCTATTATTTTTTTTTTATTTTTTTCTCCCCTTCAATTTTTTATCTATAGCTAAGCAGGGAAAAATGTTGTTTATTTTTTATCAACACTTTTCTCTCCTCCCTACTTTTCTCTTCTACCAAGCACACTGGATATTTCTCATCAAACTTTTAAACACTGTGCTTCGCTGCAGAGCGGATACGCTTGGCTTTATCATCAGACTATCAATCAAGCTATATATGAAATTCTGACAGCAAGTGGGAAATTGACCTTTAGTTAGTGGGAAATTGCCCTTCTCAATAATATTCTCAATGGCATCTTCTATGAATACAATGCTAAACCGTCCTATGAATATATTCAAACGTCAAACTTTGAGGCTTTCGTGACAAGCAACCAACTCCATCGCCCTATAAATAAATGTTGGACCACGATATAGCTTCACCACCATACCACAACCCAAACAGCTTACACCACCATGTCTAAATCCTCTCAAGCTTTCCCATTCCTCCTCTTCCTTTTTCTCCTTAGATCCTCCGATGCCTCACCACGTGGCGGTGTCGCCATCTACTGGGGCCAAAACGGTAACGAGGGAACCCTGTCAGAGGCGTGCGCCACCGGGAAATATGCCTATGTTAATGTAGCTTTTCTCATCCAGTTCGGCAACGGTCAAACCCCACAGATGAATCTCGCAGGCCATTGTAACCCCTCAATCGCCGGTTCATGCGCCAAGTTTAGCTCCGAGATCAAAGACTGTCAAGCAAAAGGAATCAGAGTGTTGCTCTCCATCGGCGGCGGCGTCGGGAGCTACTCTCTTTCCTCCGTCGAGGATGCCAGAAACGTTTCCAAGTACCTGTGGGACACTTTCTTGGGAGGCAAGTCATCGTCGAGGCCTCTAGGCGACGCCGTTTTAGACGGAATAGACTTCGACATTGAGCTTGGCTCGACGCAGTACTATGATTATCTTGCTCGTTTCTTGAAGAACTACGGCGTGGCCAGAGGAAAGAGGGTATACATAAGTGGGGCCCCACAGTGCCCTTTCCCTGATAGATTTCTGGGCACTGCCCTCAACACAGGGCTTTTTGACTTTGTTTGGGTTCAGTTCTATAATAATCGTCCGTGTCAGTATGCTAATGGGAACATCACGAACCTTGTGAATTCGTGGAACACATGGACACGTTCGGTGCCAGCGCCGCAGATATTTTTGGGGTTGCCGGCAGCTCCGGCGGCAGCCGGAAGTGGGTATATTCCGGCTGATGTGTTGACATCGGAAATCCTGCCTGTGATCAAGAAGTCACCGAAGTACGGAGGAGTGATGTTGTGGTCAAGGTTTCATGATAAGCAGAGTGGATACTCTGATTCAATCATTGGTAGCGTGTGAAGAGATGTTGTAAGAAAAACTGAATGTTTCGCATCAAGTTGTTTGTTATTATAAAATTGGCTGTGCGTAATTTCTATTTACCTTATTAATAAAGGACAGCAAAAATCATTTTTTATTATTGTTTTTTAAAAGGAAAGAAAATATATTTGGGAATTTTTTAAGTCATGAGAACTGTTGGAGTTCGAGTATATTTACCCAAAAAAAAAATCCCCCTTTTATTATTATAAAGCATATTTTAAAAATTGTACTTTCACTATTCAAAAATATAAGTCATTTTTAATTGAATTTTGCCTCCTAATAAAATAGTTATTTTTCTTTAAACTAACTCTATCTTTTTATATTTACTCATATTTAATATGGTGTTTTACTCTAAAATTTATTCAATAAAAATATTTTAAAAATAATAATTACACCTTAAAAGACAAACAATATTTAAAGAAAGGTATATTTTTTGGCCCAAAAAAATATTAATTAATTAAAAAAAGAAAGGTATATTTGAAAAGGATGAAAATGTTAAAGGGACATTAATTAATTAAGGGTAAGGGTGCATCTTAAGTATTTTTTAAGAAACACCCAGCATTCTAATATTTTTGTTAGATCAATTTTGCCCTTAAAATTATCAAAATAAAACATTTTTGTTCTTTCCGTCAAATTTTTTTAACGGTCAATGTTTGAAATTAATGTTAAAAATTTAATATAAATGGTAAAAATGTTTCGTTTTGATAACATCAATGACAAAATTGATCCAACAAAAATATTAAGATGTTGGATGCTCCTTAAAAAAATACTTTAGGAAAAAATAACACCTTTACACATAATTAATTACATCAGCCTATATGAATTAATTAAAAGTATATTATAATGGTAAAAAGTAATGAATAAAAAAGTTGCTAGAGTATATATCAAGTGGGAACGTACCTTGTTTCTTTTAATGAAATAAATAAGATTGGCATAATGAAATAAAAATGCATTATTCACTCAAGTTGGAGAACTAATTTGGATATTTCCAATTTCCTACAAACTTTATCTTAAAATTTCATGGATTAGTACTATTTTGAATTAATTCTTCATAAATTGGTGTTTTTAAAGTCAAGTTAAATTATTTTCAATGAGAGATGCCTAACGCGCGCGAGCTCTAAAAGATATTGCTTTCGCATATTTTGAAATAAGTGCAATGAGAGTTTTAAGTGAATAGAGTGAAAAAAGATATAATAAAATCCACAACTAATTGGGACTACCGCACCAGATCAGACAGGGTTAGTTCCAAACTTGAGGTCTGACCCAATTTTAGTTATGGTCCAGTCCAGTGTAAACCTGACAGGGGCACTAACTACGCCTGAAGCATGTTCTTTCCTCCTTTTCTCCTGGTACAACAGCTAAAATCTTGGGAATTCTTAAAACTCTATCTTTGCCTGAAGGACAAATGTTACAAAGTCAACATCCACTATGATTCTGCTAAGGCTTTCACTTTCATCCATAACAAGCAATCCCAAAATCAACCGCTTATTAGCCATTTCAGGAAAACTAGGATCTTGTTATGCACAAATAGATAGTCACCATTAATCACATCTACAAAATAATAATAATAATAATAATAAATAACCGCAAAGACTGGCTAGCAATCAAGAAAACCAAAGTGTTTGATACAATACAAGGATCCTCAATCAAGAAAGGTGTAACAACTCTCTGCTTGCTGACCAGACATAGCCTTGTTTTCTTTTGCACGATTTCTTGGGTGGCCTTGTTTTACCCGGCGAGGGAAAAAAACAAAAGAAAAAAAGAAAATTCTTTTCACATTCTAATGTGTGCTTGGGTAAAAAAATACTTTTTTACTTTTAAGATGTGAAAAGTTGTTTGGAGAAAAAAGAGAGAGATGAAAATGTATCTTAAAAATACTTTAAAAATGTTATTGAAAGTGAATTTAATAAATATAAAATGATAGAGCTTTTAAAAAATAAATTAATTTATTCATAATATTTCAAGTATAATCTGTTATTCTTTAGTTAAAAAAAATTATTAATTCATTAAAAATATAATAATCATTTAAATAATAATAATTAAAAATTTAATTTTTAACATTATACATTGAATAATTAATCATATTAATTTTTAAAATTGATGTACATTCAACCAATAAATCAACTTGTTTTATACTTTTATTATTTAATAAATCAAATTTTATATTATTTAAAATTTTTATTAACCAACAAAGATTTATCCAATTGGTTAAACATTTTTTGAATAAAAAAATGTATCATATATTTTTTGAATCATGTTAAATTTTAATATTAATGTATGTTAAACTATTTATTATATGATTTTTCCAACATATCAAACTTTATATTTTTATACTCTTATTATTTAACAAATTAAATTTTATGATATTTAAATTTTTCATATTTTCTAAACATTTCAAATATATCATATTTGTATAACAAAAATTATAAATTATCATAAATTATATTATTTTTTATCACTGAATATTCAAAAACACATTTCAAAAGTATAAATCATCATTAATCCAAGCATCTTTCAGTTCATCAAACTGATTTTTAAAAAAAATATCTAAAAACAAATTTCACTATAATAATTGATTTTTATTAAATTGATTTTTATCAAATGTGCTTTAAACAAACAAACTTTTTTAATAAAGTGAAAGCCAAACACATAAATGTATCACAACCATTCAATATTATTGATTGCTTTCTTACAGTGATCAAGTTCTGGAAAAAGAGTATCACAGTTCGATCCCCAGTCTGTCGACATAGGACGAAACTGCTTTTCTTTCCAACCTCTAAAAAAATTCAATCCCACATGCTACAACCTAGATAGTAATTTTAAAACGTAACCAAAAAAATACAAAATCATATAATAAAACAATTAAAAAAAAAAAGCATTTTAAACCAAACAAACAAGCAATTCGGAAATCAAACCACCAAGAGGCAAAGGGGTAACATGATGCTATTCTAGACTAGATTATCCTGTTGCATGGGTTCAAAACCTAAACAGTGGTAGTACCCATCTTTCGTTGCCGTTTACACTTGCCGGACCTGGATGTTGTGAGTGGACTGGGACCTCCATATGGGTTGTCTGCCACTCTGTACAAGGGCCACTTCTTCTCCTTCCTTCACCATCCCTTGTTTCTGAAGGTAGAAACCATGGATATGTAATCATCACAAGTGCACGGAAAAGCAAATAGGAAAAGAGTAAAACAAGCATTGACATAAGCAGTCATTTGCAGACAAATCAATCGTAAGTAGATGAAAGCATGTTAGGCAAGTCTTGCCTTACATTTCCTCACTTTCATTATTGATTGATTGTTCATTTCATAGCCACAACAAAGAACATCAAGTGAAATTGTTAGGTTGACAACGTCTACCAAAAAATGATAGACCAAGTCAATCGTAAGTAGACATGTAAGCATGTTTGAAGTAAGTCGGTAACCATGCCTTCATGTTAGCTTATCAATTTTTGGTAGATCAGAATCTACCTATCCCAAGAATCAAAAGATTAAAGTTTAATAGAGTTAACGAACCCTTCAAAAACAATCCAACAGCATACTACTTGCTGTCGTTAGAAAGAGTGGACCATGAAACTAGATAGTGCAAGATATGACAAAGCAACAAATTTTATCAAGGTCAAAACTTTCAGTCAAACTTTTTTTTAATTAAAGAGGTAGGCACTAATGGCCTGAGGTTACAAGCGAGATAAAACCCACAACCTTCTACTTACAGGGGAGCTTACATACCACTAGGCTACAAGATGTAGCCATTAATTTACAAGTGGGATAGAATTCACAACCTCCCACTTATAGGGGAGCTTTCAGTCAAATTTCAATCATGAAAGAGGAGGAATTAAATAGTAAATAGTAACCACCTTTTCCTTTGCTCCTGTTTCGTTTTTTTTTTTTTTTGGGGTGGGGGAGGGGGTATCAACTCTCAACATCTCAATGATAGTTTATTTACCAAGGGGAAAAACAAAAATGCTTCAAAACAATACCTGGAGTAAGCCTAGCGCTCTGGTGAAAGTCTCCTCCGCATCGTCGGAGAATTCCATAAATATGGGACACACCCCTTGATACAAAGCCAGTCGCTGTTGTATCCTCTTACTGTGTGGGCAGCAAAATTTTCAGTTTTCTGACAATACAGCTTTCACAAAAACATAATATATATAATAAAAAACAGTAAGATGAATTTAGATTTTTAAGATGTAATGCACACATCGTCAGGGAAAGAATGGAATGACTTCCAAGGTGTCCATCGACCAGATGTATCAGTTAAATCTAGAGGATTAGGCAATTTGTAACATCGTAAATGTAAATATTCACCAATCAAGCAGCTTTATGAGTCACTAGGCACAGATAATCAACCAAGTTCATAACTAAATACATCCAAATGTCTTTCAAGGGGAAGAAAAAGCATCCAAAATTTCCGTCCGAAGGCCAAATTTTGTTGATGATAAATGAGTTTGTCTTGAAAATAAATGAGAAAGAGGATAAAGTACTTACTTGTCAGTAAAAGCAAATATAGTGCCAGAAGGTCGATAGTGGCTCAGGAGGATAGCCATAAAACCTGATCTAGTGAAGACTACAGTAGAGGTTCGAAGGGTGTTAGACATCATTGTCGCATGGAAGGCAAACATCTCACTCATGTGGTTCTGAAGAGGTCCAAAATAAAGAATCAATATATCAGCTCTGACAGTCAAATGCAGCAAGAGCATATAGTGGATGAAAAAAAGTTAGCATGGCTACAGATCAATGTAACTTCAAACCTTGAATACTTGGCCAAGATTAGGCGGCATTTGGCCCCCTGGAATGGTTGCTTCTGTCCGTAATGCTACTGTGTGCATTACTTTCACAGCTTTCAGTGGGAACCTGCATGATAATAAATATAATTATTCCCTTTTCTAGGGAGTAATAATAAGCATAACGTTTACCAACTTTCAGCCCCTTCCTTGCTTCTGTAGATTACTCAAGATATTATCAGTTAACATCATAATTTTTTCTACAAGAGACCAAAATGCTAATATTGCAATTCAGTATCTACTGATGCTCAAGGACAAAACAGTAATGTCTGCCCTTATTAATGCACATAGTCTAGATACCGTTTGTCTTAACTCACTACAAGACAAAATTGATTGTAATATAACCCTTCTTCCCTTTATCAGTGTTTTGGATTGCTAAAGTGACTTAATCGAGCATATATAGCCATATAGGAGAAATATCAAAGTCATTTACACCTCTTGTTCCTTGTAGATGACATGTTGAATTTAGCACTCAGACTCAAAATAGTGTTGAACCACGAAACAAAAATGATCCTCAAAAGAAGTCCGCCAACTATTCCTTACATTAGCAAGTCAATCTAATTTAGAAGTCTCCCAATTTCTCTCCAAAATTGACCAATTTTGAAGAGACATGTGATGCATGCGGGGCACTTGAACAATGGACCTCACACACTGTTTCTATCTCTCAAAAGTTGACCATCCATTTCTCTACTCTGAGATATGAAGGGCAGGAAGCTAGTTACTTACTTTCCATGAGCAGTTTCTCCAGAGAGCATAATTCCATCAGCACCTTCACGAACAGCAATTGCAATATCTGATACCTCTGCTCTGGTTGGTGTAGGGTGTACAATCATGCTTTCCAACATATTAGTTGCCACAATAACAGCCTTCCCCATGCTACGACAAATCGTGATTATCTCTTCCTATAGTTTGACATTATCAGGCATAATGGATGTTAAGATAAGCTAAAAAATGTCAACTTTTGGAGTTTAATCCAACAGGACAATATTTTCCTAGTTGCTTTCTATTAGAAATGACATTACCTGCAAAAGTGGAACCTCCTCAATGGGAAGCTCTGCACCAAGATCTCCTCTTGCAACCATTGCCTAAGACAGGATTTTATCAATATTAACAGAACTATTAACAATCATTGTATTTACAATTTAGTGTAAATCAACCCCCATATATAGCAGCAATATAGATAAATAACGCAAGGATCAGATCAGCACCCCATCAGAAGCTGTAATAATTGAGTGCAAGTTTGGTATAGAGTCTGCACTTTCAATCTTCACGATGACATGTATATCAGCACCACAACCTGAAGTATTGGACAGGAAATTATGTATAACTATAAGCACTCAGATAACTGATTATTTTAACATTTTTTATTTCTTACTTTTTAAATAGTTCTTCAATTCGTGAACCACTTGAGCATCCTTAACAAAGGAAACAGCATAAAAGTCAACTTGGTTATCCACTCCAAATTTGATGTCATCCCAGTCCTTCTCTGCAACAAATCAAGGTGGAATTTTTGTTCATGAGAAACCAGCATAACATCAAATAACAAATTTAGACATAACGAGGAAAATAGGACACAAATTATCAGAAAAGAAAGAAAACAGGATTAGTAAGTAAAAGACCAACCAGTAATGGAAGGCAGTGTTGCACTTTTTCCTCGAACATTCAAATGTCGCCTTGATTTGAGCTCTCCTCCATCAACAACTTCACATTTCACTGAATCACCCGTCTTTGATTTAACCATCAATGACATCATGCCACCTATATCATAAATCAAAAGTCAATATTCCATCATAACATGTCTCAGTAATTTGGTTTACTTGATATTTGAGCTGCACAGTTTGGGAGTCAATAATAGTTGATAAGTATCAAGACCATTTCTACCCAAAAGCTTGACCAACTAAGTAACAATGTGTGACTGGAATTATTATCTACAAGAATTTAGCATCCTCATCCCTTCACATGAAAGGCCTTTGGGCCTGAAGTGGGGACAAAAACACAATCTCAAGCTATTTTAAACCCAGCTACTAGGCTAGAAGGAACTAGCAGTTTAACCTGCTATGTTATAAAGCCAATGAAAATGTTATCATGTTTGAGTGCCAGCAAACTTATCCGTCTCCATGTGCCAGTTTAAATTTTTAAACAAGATAAGTGATGACTATTGAAATCCCAACCACTTTCCAAATAAAAGATGTCAACTCAGAAAACTGAACTATTAAGGCCAATTAGCACTTTCTAACTCGTTATCCAATTAAAATATTTAACAACAACAACAATCTAACATCTTGTTTAGCTGTATTAGCACTTTCTAACTCGTTATCCATATAAATAATGTCTAAAGCAAGGTAGGAGGCTCCAAAATCCAATGGGAGGGGAGGACTTTTGGTGGGGAAAAAAATGTATGGGAAGATTGCTAACCTCCCCATAAAAAAATTATGATGATTACTAATATGGAGCTGAGTTATGCTTAACACACAGTTATAAGTGATGTGAACGATAGAAATGATCAAGTGATCATCATACCATCAACAAGAAGCATGTCCCCAACTTCCACATCATTGACAAAATCATCATAGTTCACACTGACACAATCTGGAGTTCCAACACCCCTCTGAATTGTAAAGGTGAACTCCTGACCAGGTGTCAACATGATTGGTTGTGGCAAATCCCCACTCCTAACCTCAGGGCCCTGAAAGGAAGGGAAAAAAAAAAAGAAAAAGGACTATCAATCATAAAATCACAAGGCAAGAATTAAAATTTCAGTCTTGAAAAAGCAAAACAAAGTGCATATCCGTTGGGATTGAAGAAGAAAAGTCCAGTAGGCCTCAAAAGCCCAGCTCGTCTAAGAAGTCCATCTTGCAAAAGATAAAAGCCCAATAGTTATTATAGCTTGATTGTACAGTACATTCTAGAACAAGATTGCATGCATTGTATCGATTTTGAAAATATTTTGCAGATATTTTTCATTCTTTCTGGCCATTCTAGACGAATGTGCTTGTGTCATTGATTGGTTATTGTACAGCAGTATTGTTCTATAAAGCTCACAGACCCTCAGGCTTCCATTCCATCCGAAAGGTCATTTTCATCCCTTCTCTCTGAAATCAGACTATATCAGTCAAATTGTCATTTACCAAAAGATAGGACAAAATTCAAAATTATAACAGCCAACAATAGATTTCCATTAATCAAGTCCATTATACTTAAATCATGGATTTCAGGCTACTACTGCTTTAGTGAAAACATGCAACAGATAATGTTATGCAGCATATAGAAGTAAAATGTTGTCCCAACCAACGAAATAAAATAATATAATATTAACTGAGTGCCTTTTTTGGGGCCAAATGAGTATATATCATTGACTAATGAATAACATCATGAAACATGAATCACACCAACTGCCAAGCTATAGCATATCTTGCTAAAAAGAGTCACAAAAAAGATAGGCCACCAGAGGTGAATCAAATTTAATCTCATACAGATCAGTCACCTCGATGAAGGCAATATGTATGCGCCAGTCATATCCTGTATATATGTTATAGTTACCCTAAATTACGTGCGTACTTCATTATTTTACTGTGCTCAATTGCACAGTATAAAGGCCGATATTTATTTGTCATTAAACTGCAAACCGAGATAACGAAAATAAAATGTAAGCAACGTAGCATTGTTCAGAAGCAAGAAAATAGTCGAAGTTGAAACTTGCCTTGGTGTCAAGCATAATCGAGATCACATTATCCTTAGATTGTGCATTATACTCCTTAACCAAGTCAATAACTTTCTGATGAGAAGCATGGTCTCCATGAGACATATTGAGGCGAGCAACATTCATGCCAGCCTCAGCAAGCTTCCATATCATTTCCCGAGTATTAGTAGAAGGACCAATCGTACAAACTATCTTCGTCTTCCGTCTAACCGTGGGCTTCGACCACATACCAGCTGAAGTGTCACCGAATTGCTGGATTCCACGCAAATGCTGCAACTGCTCCTCAATCTAACAAATCGAACCAAAGACATAAGCAATCCGCCGCTTTCCTACGAAAACTCAAAGTACATTCATAACAAATAGTGAAATGCACGAACCTTCAAATCATCCTCCGGCGACACGGGAACTACTTCAGCAGGTGAAAGAGCAGATTTCCTTGCAATGATCTGGCATGACCTTCTGCGAGAGCCAAGTTTGGAGGTTTTCTTAGGTGAAAAGACATTGAAAGCAAAAGTCGAAGGCTTTAACAAGTTTTCAGCTCTGGGTTGGGCAGATCCAGGGGTGGGGCAAAGGAAGGAGCTGTGAATGGAGCGCGTGGCCACCACCTGAGACATTGTGGTAGGAAGAAGAAAGTGAGAGGGAGATGTGAGGAGGAAGCAGTAGAAGGGAAGAGGAGGGGTTGTGTGCGTGTGTTTGTTGAGAAAGAAGGATGGTGGAATTATAGAAGGAGGTTGGAGAAGTCACCGCAAAATTTGGCGGAGCTTTTGAGAAGACAAAGAAGAGCAGGGAGGCCTCGTTTGTATCGAGGAATTGAATAGCGCTCTCGCGACTTCGTTTTCGAAGCCCTCGCTTCCATTTTGTTCGCAGTCAAGAGTCATGCTGTCATTTGCTCCGGAAAAAAAAAAGAGTCATGCCGTCAATTGTCCGGACGCTGCTTCAAGCTTTCTTACGACGCCGTTTTAAAGGTTTTTTCTTCAAAATTATTATTTATTTGTTTACCATTTATAAGTAGTACATAATTTATTAAAAATTTTAGAGGATCTGACACTTAAAGTCCCAAAAAAAATTCAATGCTTAAAAAAAATTTATGGAAAATATAAATACTTTAATTATAGGAATACCTAATTAAAAATTAATATTCGTGTATTTGCGCTTATTTGAATATATCTTTATAACTCCTTTTTTTAGTACTTTTTTAAATTCACCATTGTATAGAATCATTTTTTTTTGGAGCAAAGTATCATTCTCCCAAATGTTTATATAGAGAAGATGTAGATAAACCTAATGTTCTATATGTGAAGAAAATGTAGAGCTTATATGAGCATGGGGCAGTCATTTCTGCTTCAGCCAAACAAACAAAATATGGCAAATATTTATTGAGTAAGACCATATTCCCTCCATTTAAAAATGTAAAATATTTTTTTAGGAGTTGAATGTTTAAAAATATAATATATTTTTAATTTTTTAATATGTAATCATTGTCTTTTTTAAGTACTCCTATTAATAATGACTTTATATTTATTGTATGGTGTTTAATAGGGGTAACTATAAAAAATAAAGTTAATTTGAAAGTAAATAACTACTTTATTGAGAATAAAATTAGGTTAAAAATGTCCTACATTTTTAAACAGAGGGAGTATACATACACTATCTATCCAAAATTATAAAACACTTTTAGATAAAATATTATATACCAATAAATTTCATTAAATATATTAAAAAAATTTAAAAAATAAGAATATAAACTTTTAAAAATACTTTCCATTTAATATATTAAAAAGATGAGAAGAATAAAAACATTAAATAAAGAAAAAGAAAAAGTAATATTAAAATAAATTTATTTAATAAATTTTTAATTCTTTTCAAAGTATATTGTATTTTAAAACGCTGTAAAAAATATTTTATAATTTGAGACGGAGTGAATAATTTTTTACTTATATTAGTAGCATATTAATTAAAATTTATTGATATTGTAAATATATCTTTTATTGCAAAATTAGTTTTAAGTTAATGTGTTAAATTACTCTACCAACATTGAGAACTTCCCGGCACATTTATTTCTTGTGTATTTAGTTTCATAAAGAAAATTCGGTAGTCCCAAGGAAATCGAGAGGGAATATAATATAAAATTATTTTTATTAACTAATTTTGACTTCAAAATCACATCCAAACGTCCTCTAGAGATTTGATGTCATTAATAATAACAAAGAGAGTAGAATTATAGAATGTCTGTGTAATAAAAGGCGTGGAAAAAGATAATACTACTATCATTCAGAGATCAATTTGGTTTTGCATCAAAGCAAAAGAATTTTTAATTATCGTTAAGAAGCTTGCCAAACAAGAAGAAGACAACTGTGGTTAGTACTTAGAAGATCAGCCAATTGGTCTTATACTTTGAAATCTTTTTTTTTTTTTATTGACTGATCTTGTGTGCTCTCTAACCACAAATATAGATCTCTCAAGATGGAAGTGTGCATGTTTAATAGCCATGGAAAATTAAACACATGTAATGAAAGAATTTAGTGACCAATCTTACGCAAAAACTAAAAGAATATTGAGGTGAAACTGCATGAAAATGTTACAATCAGTGGCTGTACTTTTTTAAGACGGTTGGATTCCCTCCTAACAACAGTTTTTCAATACAGTGCGTACACTTCCTCTTACCTTCTTATGTCTAATTAATGTGTGTATGCAGTACTGCGTATATAAATATGCATAGATATACATAGATGTATATAGCATAAAGTTGGATTTCAAATACTGATATTTTACTATAACACATGAAAAGTTAAAAAATAAATTGTTCTAGAAGTAACAATGGCACTCTTTTTGTTACGAAAATAAAGCTTTGGAAGGGAACCCCACCCCAACAAACAGGTCGCACTTATTGGGCTTAAATGGGTTTCATTTCCTGCTCATGCGGCCCATTTATTCAATTTGGGCCCATACTAATTAATGATTCTTGCACAGCCGAGGAAACATTTTCCTGATATATTTTCCATTTGTTGACAATCCTTCGCAGACTAGAGATAAATTCATGTGCCGTTTTAGAGTTGTGTTGATTGGTTCTTTTGTTTCTCTGGAGCGTGTCGTGTTTCTTCTATAATCACCTCTTATTATTTTTCTGAGTGTAACATCTTGAAAAATTTAACTTAAGGTTAATTGAGTAATTAAAGATAAATTAGATAATTGAAAGTTAATTTAGATTAAAAGATAATGTACAGACGGTTAATAGGTCTATCGGACCCTAATTAGGGCTTAAAATTGAAACCATAGGTCGTATTGAACCACATTTGGACCTAAATAGATGAATCATGTTTGGAATCTTAAATTTTAGCCTTTGACCATAGTCGAAAGTCTCTTAGCTATGGCCAAAACTCAATTTTTAAGCCTTCAAATTTGCATTTTAGCTAAAAAATTAGATAATTAAGTAGGAGTCAGAAGGTGAAGGAGGAGAGCTCTGCTAAAGTTTGTTGTAGGAATCTAGTTGAATTTATTTGGATATTTTAATCACTTGGGTAAGTGCATACAATCTCTTCTCTTCCTCTCTTGTAAAATGAATATGTTAACATGATGAGTGATCGAAATTGATGATGTTGGAAGAGTTGTATAAGCATGCATATTTTTGATGAAATGCTTGATGATTATGTTTATATAGATGTTATGTGGTATTTGAAATATAAATTGTGGGTCTAGATTGGCTATGAGTTGATTGTATGAAGATCTATTGCAAACTATGATGCAGTGTGAAGTGTGATAAGCATGCAAGTTTTGGAAATTATGAAAATGATGAATTACTATGATATGCATGAGTTTAAATTTGTTCATGTTGATTGAACTTGCATAATCATAATGGGTAATAATTTACCTTATCATAGTACAGGAATTATGGTAGAAAATCTACCTAGTGTAGCCTTCACTAAGTTTGCGCACAATGGTTGGTATAATTCATTACTATATGCGTTTAGTAATGCCAACAACCCACGGGTGCAGCATGGGTATGGCACGATGCTCAATATCACCATTCTTAGATTAGACGATGTGGGTTGGGTACTTATAACACCCTAAAATTTGAGTAGGAAAAATTTATAGTTTAAAAGTGAGTGTGGGAGCCTTTAGCCAGGTGACCCCTCACAATTAGAGAATGGGACTAATCCAGTCACATGAATAGACTTATATGAGATAATAGCCCATGAATTTTGTAACATCTTAAACTTTAATCTTTGGATTACTAAAAAATTAATCAAGTTTAATAATGATAATTGAATGATTTGACATGGTATATGGCCAGAGAGGTTTAATAAGTATATTAGTTGTGATTTCAACCTTAATTATGCATCTGAAGTGAAAGTAGGCTACTCGAGCATCAAAAGAAGGGGAAAACACGAAGGAGGTGTATCTATGCCACATGCTATGGCATGCCACACGTTTGCCACTACTCACATATGGCAAGGGCACAAAAAGGACCTCTCAGTGGCATACGTCGCAACGCGTGTTGTGTGCAGCACAGTGCATAGCTAAAATTCTTGATAAATAGGTCACGAATTAAGATAGAAATCAGAAGAGGAAGAAGAGAAAAAAGAAGGAGCTCATTCTTGATCTTCTAGAGTTTGTCACATTGATAGTTTGAGAGTATTTTAGTGTTAGAAAATATCTAAGGTAAGTGTTTTATACCCTAATCTTCCTTTCTCTTCCATTTTTATGAGATTTTTGGTTAGGGTTTGATAAAAAGAGATAATTTTCAATTAATATAGGTTATAGGTCCGAACCCATTAACTCAATAGAATTAATATGAGTTGTTTAGAGTATTTAAACGTATTATTAATGGTTTTAAAGGTTGTTGTTTGGTAAATGCCATAAATATCTGAAAATGACATTAATGAGGGTTGTTGGAGGAGTTGTAATGTCATTAATGAAGGTTTAATGACTCATTAATGATATTGGGAGCTAAAGAGTGTTAATAAACTTAATGGATAAGCCCAAATGTAAAAAATTAAGGATGTTGGGTGCTTTAGAAGTGAAGAATGTGATAATAGAAATGTGTCTTTGACAAGTTAATGAATTTAGAATTGACTAATTGTAAAACCATGTTTAGCTTAGGAATTGAGCTTGAAAGCTAATTATTGAAGGACAATGTAACAGCAACCTGGACCCTTGTTCTAGCAATGCTTGGCCAACCTACCTCACGGTAGCAAAAGCCAGCTTTTCCCATAATAATACATGATTTATTCCCACACAAGGGAAACCTCCCTAAGAATCAAGCCCTCAACCTCTCCTACCTTAGCGAAGTTATGGCCAGACCTAGTACCATTAAGTCCAGTCACACGGATGAAGTCTTGTTTGATGTTATAGCCTACAGTTTTAATAAGAGGAAATAAAGAGAGTATAAGGATGCTTTAATTATGCATATATGTTTATCTGATGTGTCACATGGTTATTTAAGTTTATAGCAAGTCTAATAATAATTTGGGTTATCGTCACATATTTTATGTCTTGTGACAATGTATCATATGATTTGAAATGAAAATTTATGAGAATGAGTTAAATTGGAAAAATGGTAGCTCATGTAGCATGCGATAGTATGAATATTTTGAGAAAATCAACTCCTTTTATGTGTGTTTATTCAATTTACATACAATTGCATAAGATAGGTGTACCTTGATTATTGAGTGGCTAGACTTACCCCTCTCTTTTAATATTTTACAAGCTCAAGCTTTGATACATAAAGGGAAAAAGTTTAGAAACTTAGGAATCTGAGTATTCCTATTATAATGCCTCTTTAATTCTTTTATTTTGTGTAATAGTTTAAATATTTCTAATTAGGATGCATTTTATTTACACTTACACTATATGATTGTTTATGATGTTTGGAATGTATTTTACACCCTGAGATGTTATTTATGATTAGTTGTAAAGTTGATAGGGCTAAAATACTAGTGCAAAAGTAGTAAGGTTATTTTAAACATGCTATAAATGATTTTTTGATAAAATGTAATGTTAAAACCTCTCCCTTCTATTTTTAGTATTAAAGAGGTTGAGGGGTGAAAATGTGATATAGTAGTATATACGTGCATATGGTGTGTTAAATTGTTAATCCTAGGTCTAATGAATAGTTTGGGTATTAGGAATGACCTTTGGAATTTGTATGGGGTTTTGAACACCCTTTTTGTTGTGGAAGTTGTGAAAATATGTTTAGATGTCTAACCTCCTAGTGTGATTTGATTTAGAAGTGAAGCATGTACTATTAGCTAGTTTATGATAAGCATCTTTTGTTGACACCTAAATCATTTCATTTAGAAATCGGATGGAGAAATGAGGCACACTAGAAATTGCTCGAATCTACTATTAAATGATAATAGAATGCTATCATGAACGTGCAACACGCCACGATTCATGGCACCTGCGCCGCAGGACATGGCACAAGGAGTGGAACGCCATGGCACATTGTGCACGAGCTGTGACATACTGCTCTGTTTTTTTTAATTATGATGTTTTTCAACTGTTTTGACTTATTTCACTCTTTTGAGGTATCTCATGCTTCCAAAATGTTATTATACTCTAATTTAAGGCTTAATGAATGGTTCTAACTTATTTTAAATTAT
This sequence comes from Prosopis cineraria, assembly GCF_029017545.1. NCBI lineage: Eukaryota > Viridiplantae > Streptophyta > Magnoliopsida > Fabales > Fabaceae > Prosopis > Prosopis cineraria. The sequence continues at coordinate 14,791 of NW_026555623.1, read as the reverse complement.
GAAAACTTGGAATTTCATTATTTCAAGTTAAAGAGTGGTAATCTCTTTATGGGTTAATCCCTTGATTGCTTTGGATTATGGTTTTAAATGTGATTAGATGAGGGAGATATTACAGATTTGGTTAAATGATATAAAAAGTGGTATAAGGTGATTGCATTTGATTATATGAAATACATTATAATGATGCATTGTGAATAATGTTGGTTTGCCTTATGTGATATTAAAAGCTTAATTGTTGTGAATACCACATTTTAATGTGCTTGATTAAATTATTTGGTTACTAAGATGCTTATCTCACTCCCGTAGTTAATGTTGACCGGTGAGCATCAAACTAAAATCAAAGGGAAGGCCTCTGAAGCTAGAGATTAAGTAGTGAATAGTAATATCTCTAGTTTTATTTTTTATGTATAATTTAAATATAACATTTTCCAACTAGAGATCTTTCATATTGACTTATGTTTATTTGGAATCCACTTGCAATTGTAGCCTTAAACATTAATTTTAGGTATTTTTGGATTGTCTTGGCCATAGTAGGGTCCAAAACCTTAATTTGACTATGGTAATGTGCTAAAATAGTTTGAACAAGTATATCTTGATAAGTTAGATGAGTTTACATGTTTTAGGTGATTATTTAACTCGAATGCAAAGAATTACATTTTCATCCCCTTATTATGTGTATTATGGTAGTTAGGTGGTCAATTATTGTATTAAGAGTTGTTTAATGCTTATGATTATTTAGACAAGTGTATTAGTACTTATTGAGTGTAGTTCAAGCCCTTGTGTGGGCTAATGGCTTATAGTGTGAGATTTGGACATTTAATTGATAGTTTTAAAGGCAAAATGAGAAATTGTAGTCTTGGGTGTCTAGATTCTTCATTTGATGTTGAATTGACATAAGACCAAAACATTGGCTAGATGAAATTATTAACGTATGGGTATTTGAATTACTTCAATCGGAGATCTGAGCCAAAAGTTATGTGTGTCAAAAGTTTGTGGATGGCAGCTATCACGACAAATGCTGTCACAGCTTTGGCCACAGCTTATAAACTTTTGGTTGCAACCACATGAGTTCTTGAGACCATTTGGCCATAGCCAAAAGAGTATTAGCTGCTGCCAAATTTTCTTTAGAAGTGTCAACTATGGCTTAATGTGCTCTAATCGCAACTAAATGCCTCTGTTAAGAAAAAATGACTCTTTTGACTTTGTTTTAACTTGTTTTCAACCTTAAATGTTTTCTATGCCTCCTAAATACTTTTTGCTTTAATTTATAAGGGTGAAATGATCTTCTAAACTTGGTTTTGAGATTAAATAATTTATAGAATTTTATCTTTACAAGATTTTTTTACTTAACCTTATGAGTTTTCAAACAATTGATCCTTTTTATACAATAATATAATTGATTAAATTAGTTATAATTACTATGATAGTTCTACATTAAGGTTAAATGTGTGCTAATTATGTGTTTAAGTGGGAGTTTTACAATAGCTATTTTAAATCAACTTATTTTTAACATACATACATATATACATATATGCGTGTGTGTTATTTTGAAAAACATTTAATGAGGTCTAAAATCCAATTCGGTTGAAAATGTGGTTCAATGTTATAAGTTCCTTTAATAATTAATCATGTGAAATATTGTAGCCGTGGCTCTTAAATTCCACGATGCTGCTATGACATTTTAGCATGTTGAACCTTTTCCTGTAGGCCTTTCTACAGAGTTCGCATCTTTCAATTGTCTCATCTACATTTTAACTATACATGATATTGCAAGTGTACAGATTAAAATTGAAAGATAATACACGAAGTGTTTAAGCTTTTGAGTACCAATGTTAATTAATTGCGTACATAGCTAGTCAAATCATCATCAATAATAAGTTGGCACGGTTTTAAAATTAAGTCAAGTAATTTCTGTGTCCGTTATTGTACAAAGACAATAAATGATTGGTTTGGAATCACATGACCTTTGATGCGATCAAATTAGATAGAGTGAGTCTGAGCCTTACCACTGTTTGGCAACTTGCAATATTGGAATCTAAGTTAGTATGTACAAAGCCATCCAACACCACAAACTACCCCTTCATTCAATGATCTTGCTACTGGCTTCTAATATAATATTACAACTATCTTCTAAATTTTGCGATTACTTTTTTTATTACTATGTATATATGTCTTTTTATTGAAAGCAATTTCATTCAAGAAACAATCATTAAATCTAAACAGCTCTGTCATTAGAAATTTAAACATTAATTTATCATATTATGAAAAACTATCTCATTTTATTAAACTCAACTCTTGTTGGCTTATTATTACTTTTATAACAACTATATATAAGTGAAATTTATCTTCTTACTTTTCCTATTGGATCTTCAAGTGCTAAAAAAATTAAAATAAAATTATTTAAACAATTCAATTTATCAATATGTATGTTTCTGCTATTAGAAACCATGTTATTTATAGAGTTATTGATTATTAATAGTTTAATTTTCCTTCTGAAAAATATCTTTAATTTATTATAAGTCTATAATTTATCTACTATTCTTTTCTAATAGAAAGTCATGAATAATCATGCAAGGAAAAATATTAAGGTCATATTAGAAATCATACAATTTTTGCACCTAGAGGGTGGCTTGTAAAAAATTATAATTAAAATCTTAACAGGAAAGCTAGAGTTGATAATTCAGGTAGATTGTGCTTATTTAAGTCAGGCTTAATTTAGATTGGCTTATTTGGATTGGGTTTGAAGTATCTTACCCATTCTAAAAAGCCCACATAACCAAGCTTGATCCTAATACTTTAAAGCTTTGAGCTTATTCGAATCGGCCTGAATATCCAAAAAATTTTTAAAATATTTTTTATTTTTTAAATCAAATTTTAATTTTTAAATAATTTTGTTAAGTACAAAGTATTATTTTAACTTTAAAAGAATAAAATAAAAAATAATAATTTATCAACTTTGTACTTAAGTAACTCTGTTGCTATTTTGTTGTATTATATGTAATTTATTCATAAATATTTCCTTTACTTATAAATTAATATCTTAGTTATTTAAATATTACTCTTATCATAGTCATATATAAAATTTTTATATATTTTAATTAAATTATATTATTTTAATTATAATTAAGTTGATCTCAATTCAATTATAATTAAACTACTAACTTAAAATTATTGTCCTGATTAATTTAAAGTTTTTAATAACTTTAGGGTAAACTATACTTTTTGTTTTTAATAAAATATGTTTTTTTGGATACATAAATGATGTATAGAACTCAAAAATTTTTAATTTTAAAAAAAAATTTGAGTCTTAAAGTATAAAAATAAATATTAAAATATATTTTAAATATTATTTTAAAATATTGTATTGATAAAAAATAATAAAAATATTAAAATGTAAATTTTTTTATTTTTTTAAAAAGTAGCTATAATAATACACTTAAATATATAGTATATTAGTATAAAATGATATAAAATTTAAAAAATTAATTAATATTTATTATATTATATATATTTTTAAAAATTATTTTTTATTTAGGTATTTGGGCTAAATCCAAATCCGATCAAGTTTGACACGAATTTTTTTGAGCCTATTTGAGTTGGCTTAAATAGGTCTGAACATTAAAAAATTAATATTTTTTAAGCTTGATTTTAAATTTTTTAAATAAATTTGAGCTGACTATTCAGACTTATTCCGAATTACTGATTCCAGAAAAAGTCAATCCACACATCTATTAACTTATTTGAACACATATTTAAGAGTGGCTAGCATGCTTTTTCTAAAACCACATACGTACACACATACACACACACTTACATACATAGATACGCGTGTGTGGGTAAACTTCGCCCACTTGCGCGGACAAATTCCTTAAGGGGGCCACTTCCTTTGAAAATGGAAAAGATTTATATATGGGTGGGTGGGTACGCGTGGCGGAAAAGATTTTCGGTGATTAGTTTTATATGTATTTTATATTTTGAAATCAATTCATCTGTTTTCGTGTTTTGAATATATTTAAACCAAAAGTTTTATATAAAATTAAATGTTTCAATTCAAAAGCAAATTCTTTTTATTTATTTTTGTTGGAATCTTGTGACTAGTAATTTGGTAAATGTAACCAAAGCATCATGTCGAATCCAAATTTTATATTCAACTTTTTAATGGCTCTTGTTAGCAGCCAGATGTGTGAGTTAATAATAACATGAGAAGTAGTTCCATGTTAAGTCAGGATAGGGGGAAAAGTAAGAGGAAAATGAGAGAATAAAAAAAAAATAGGAGAAGAATTTTTAAAAAATAGTATTTTTTTTTTAATTTTCTCCGTCAGTTTTTCTTGCTTGCTAATATTTTTTCCCACGAGGGTAATAGTTTTAAGAGGACGAGAGTTTTAAGCGGACAAGGGCAGCTATCGATTTTGACTGATGAACTCAACTTGGAGGCCTCGGAAAAAAGCAAAGTTGCTTCTCAATTTCCTCCTCAACGAGTAGCCACTATTTGACTGATATTATGCACGAATCCTCGTCCAAGTTGATTAATTAGATGGTTCGTCCTTGACTACTATTAGAGTAAATGTCGATTAATTGAGTTCACGTTTTAATTAATTAATTAATAATGACAATATTACATAGATCTTGATTGTTGAACAAAAGCGACACCACTTAAACAGGACAAGAGCTAGCTAGAGCCAAGAGCCACTCTAACAGTAATTATTATTAATTTTATAAATTGACAACGACGAATCTTCCGATTCTGCAATTGAGTGGCGGGTCTCGAACAAAATAGTAATGCCTTTACAACTTGCCAACTTGGTTCATGTGAACATCTTCATTAGTTTCGTGAAGGCAAGACCATACCATTTATAGGCACAGCTATTTAACTTCAGTATTATCAAAACCAGACATTGTTCTAATCACTTTCCAAAGAATGAAGATCCTGAACCCAGTTTCTCTCAAACTCCTTCAAGTCATACTAGTTTTCGAGCTTCATCTTCTTGCTCTCAATGGTACTTGGAGAGCTACGGGTGCTGCAGTTAGGTGTCCAGAAAAGGAGAGGCAAGCGTTGCTTCACTTCAAAGATGGCCTCGTGGACAACAATGGCCGTTTGTCTTCTTGGGGAAGCGAAGAGGAAAACAGAGATTGTTGCCAATGGGATGGAGTTCACTGTAGCAACCGAACCGGACACGTAGAAATCCTCGACCTTCACGGAGAATTCGATGATTCAGGAGAACAGCAATTCGTTTTACAGGGCAATATCAGTGCGTCACTGCTGGAGTTGCAGTACCTGAAATATTTGAACCTTAGTTACAACGATTTCGGAGACAACCATGTCCCAGAATTCTTTGGCTCTCTCAGGAACTTGAGATTCCTTGATCTCAGAAGTTGTTATTTTGGTGGACAAATTCCAAGCCAACTTGGAAATCTCTCCAACTTACGTTATCTTGATCTTGGAAAGATCGGTTTAGTAGGTGAGATTCCATATCAGCTTGGATATCTCTCGCAGTTGCTGTATCTTGATCTGGGAGAGAATACTCTTGAAGGTACGATACCTTATCAGCTTGGGAATCTTTCAAAGTTGCAGAAGCTTGATCTTGGATTCAATGCTGCTCTCAAACTTACTAAAGAGGAGGATCAAGGTGGAGGTCAGTGGCTATCTAGTCTCACTTCTTTAACTCAACTAGACTTGAGCATGGTGAATAATCTGAATCATTCTCATAACTGGTTACAAATGATTGGAAAGCTTCCAAATTTAAGACAAGTGAGCCTTACAAGCTGTAGTCTTTCTGATGATAGCATCATTCCCTTGACACCTTCAAAATGGAAATTTTCAGATTCTCTTGCTATTTTTGATCTCTCTGACAATAGATTCACGTCATCCATTATATTCCAGTGGCTGTCCAATGTGAGCTCAAACCTGGTCGAGCTTGATCTCAGCAAAAACCACTTAAAAGGTCTTATCCCAAATGAATTAGGTAAAATGACTTCTCTAGAGTATCTAGACCTCTCTGAAAATACACTTCATGGTGGAATACCTAAATCGTTTAGGAATATATGTACCTTACAGTCATTGACCTTGACATATAACCTTTTGAATGAAGAACTTCCTACGATTATTGAAAATTTGTCGGGGTGTGCCAGACAGTCTTTGCAAAACTTGGATCTAAGTTGGAACCAAATAACGGGAACGCTACCTGATCTTTCCATATTTACGTCTTTAAAGACTTTAATGCTCACAAAAAATCGTTTGAATGAGTCAATCCCTGAAGACATTCGATTCTCATCTCAGTTAGTGACTTTGTCCATTCATTCCAACTCTTTGAAAGGTGTCATCACTGAGTCACATTTTGCAAATGCGTCTAACTTGAAGACACTTGACCTTTCTGAGAACTCATTGGCTTTGAAGTTTGGCAAGAATTGGATCCCATCTTTTCAATTGGATCAAATATTTCTTAGATCTTGCAAGTTAGGTCCTGATTTCCCTAATTGGTTGCACACTCAAAGTAACTTCTCAATACTTGATATTTCTGATGCCGGAATTTCTGATATCGTTCCACATTGGTTTTGGGGTTTATTAACACCAAATTTATTGTGGCTCAATGTTTCATACAACAACTTGTGGGGTACAATTCCAAACTCCCCGGTAAGATTTTTGGATCCCCTGATATATCTCTAGCTTCCAATCAATTTGAAGGCTTAATTCCATCCTTTCTACGTGGTGCTTCAGTTATTGACCTGTCGACAAACAAGTTTTCGGAATCTGCCACCTTTTTATGTGATAACAGCTCAGCCGATGTGTTGGCCTCGTTAGATATTTCAAGTAATCAATTATCAGGTAAACTTCCTGATTGTTGGGATGGTTTCACATCATTAATCTATCTGGACTTGAGTAACAATAACTTATCAGGAAAAATTCCTCCTTCCATTGGATCTCTTCTTGCACTTCAAGCATTGATCATGAGAAGCAATAAGTTAACTGGGGAGTTGCCTTCCTCTTTGAAGACTTGCACGAGCCTTAAAATGCTAGATGTGGGGGAAAACAGATTGTCAGGACCTATACCTTCATGGCTTGGAGATGAATTACAACAGTTACAGATGTTAAGTTTGCGAAATAATCGCTTTTCAGGAAGCTTACCATTGCATCTTTGTTATTTAACAAGCCTTCAGCTCTTAGATCTCTCTCTGAACAATCTATCCGGGCAAATATTCAAATGCTTGAAGAATTTTACTTCAATGATCCAGGAGAGTTCAACAAATCTAATGAGTCCTTCCATGTCCAGTAACGGATCAACACCCTTCTATCAATATGATATAAATGCATTGCTCATGTGGAAAGGTGCACCACAAATGTTTAAGCATAGCAAGTTGTTGAAAAGCATTGATCTTTCAAGCAACCAAATAAAGGGAGTAATTCCAGAAGAAATAGTGGATTTAGTTGAGTTGATTTCTTTAAACCTATCAAGAAACAGCTTGTCTGGAAGAGTTCCCTTTGGGATTGGTAGGTTAATGTCATTAGAATTTCTTGACTTGTCAAGAAACAATCTATCTGGATCAATCCCTTCTAGTCTTGCTCTTATTGACCGTCTAACCATGTTGGATTTATCACATAACCAACTATCTGGGAAAATCCCAACTGGCACACAGTTGCAAAGTTTTAATGGCTCAAGCTATGAAGAAAATCTTGATCTTTGTGGAAAACCACTTTATAAATCGTGTTATGAGGAGAAAACACCTCAAGAACCAGTTGAGGTCCAAGAAGATGAGGATTCATTTATATCCAAAGGCTTTTATTTGAGTATATCACTTGGATTTATAATAGGATTCTGGGGTATCTTTGGCTCAATATATTTCAATCGTTCTTGGAGACATGCCTACTTCAAGTTCTTGGGCAATGTGGCTGACTGGATTTATGTCAAGGCAGCGCTGAATGTAGCAAAATCCCGGAGGTGACTTGGAAGCTAACTAGTGGTAATACTTATTGATCTCCCCCATTCTTGCTTTTAACCATTGCTTTCATATTTATTGGCCTTAATCTGATTTTAGACCTTTCTGCAGGAGAATTTTCCCTGAAGTCATCTACTTTGGGCCTGGTTTCCTTCGCTGGAGATCTGTCAGGGGACTAGTGTTTGCTGTGTGAAAAAATGGAAATAATTTCAATATCTGATAATTAGCAATGTAATTAGTTATTTCACAGCACACGAAGCTGCTTTGGAAGTGTATGATTAGCTTTTGCACTGTGCTGTGTTATTACAGTCACATAAAGACAGTAGATTGGCAAGCCGCAAAATCTCAAAACAGAAAATCCATCCATTGTATTTCTAGAATGTGGTTAGAGTGTCTGCGACTTATGAACTGTGATTGGAGTAAAAGAATGCTCATATATATATATATATATATAAACAGAAAAAGGAAATTCGTTTTAAGAACTTGATCAAAAGTCTTTCTTGTTTATACAAGGGGCATGCTGACAAACTAATGAAGAAAAAATGTAATTCAATTCACTCATCTAGCAGTGACATGCAATATTGTGTCAAGTCCGATTCTGTTTAGGATTCCAATTCAGTCTTTTCATGTAACTTTGCACTGCACTCTGACTATTTCAGCAACCTGACTTCAATCTCTCATTTTCCAGCAGATGGCTATGCCCATTGTATTCATTTGCCCGCTACACATTCTTATTCTGTAGCCATCCATGTGGTCATTGCTTTAAGAGTTCAAGATTTGATTGCCTAAAGTACTTGAATAATGACAGACCACAAATCCTATTTTACATATTCATGAAAACATGTTCATCATCTGCCCTTTGTCATAGAACGGGCAATCGACGAGGAAATTGGTAAGCATTTTGCTTTTTCAAGTCAGGTTGCTGATGGACTGACTTGAGCCATATTAAGCATCAAATTTCTTGAGCTTAGAAAAAATCTCAGACTTGACTTGCAGGGGAATGTGAAGGAAGCTAATATCAGTTCATGTATATTCACCCTTCACATTCATCTTACAATGCTCATTTTCTTTTTCTATTTATTCTCTATGTTATTATGTTTTTACTCATTACTGTGATAATTTGATACTGTAAAAAAGATGTTTACGGTTTCACAACAGACTAGGTAATTTTATATATACAATGATGTTTATCTTTTTTTTTTTTTTTAAATAAGCAAAAGGTTAACAAAACACGCAATAAAATTTCTGTGGAAGAAATGAAGAAAGACTCGGTATATATGCTAATGCCTTGACGTACTGCAATAATCACAGAAGAAACTTAGAAGACAATTGAAAATTCTTTTATTCAATGTCTACTTCGTATATATATTTAAAAATATTTTCTGAAATTGAAATATATAAAATAATTATATTTTATAAACAAAACAGAAAAATGTTTGAAATAAGATAATCTTTAAAAATAAGAAGCTCTTAAAAAGTTTAAGAAAAAAGCTCCCAAGGATTGTTTAAGAGTCTTTCTCTTGATTTTCTATCAGTCAAAATAATTCAGAAAGTATTCTCTGAAGTGATCCGCAATTCATTCTGATACAGATTACAGATTTACAATTGTTTATTCTGAAAACTGGAAAAAGACACATGATTGGACTTGAACTTTCAATTTCTGAACCTGAAAGTTGCTTAATTACAATCTTCACCACACAAACATTGCTTTTCCTAATAACTAATCAAAGCTGGAGCGTGTCATTTTTGCACAACCAAACAAACATCACCCATTTCCTGCTGGTTGTTGGGGAGGGGGGGACAAACACTACTCGTAAGAGGGAATCCCGAAATTGCCCTTCAGTTGTTTGTGATCATGTTTGAAATCCAATGACGGTAATTCAAGCGAGTTTGAATAAATTTAAAAAATCTTAGAGTAGGGCTTGAGAGTTTAAAATATTTTCTTTATTCTGGACTTATTTGAATCACCTGAATAAATATATGAAGAAATCCAGACCAAACTCAAATTCAAATGGATTTAGCTTGGATATTCGAATTCTTTTTTATTATTAATAAAATAATATAAAAATTAAAAATATTGTTTTTAAAAATAAAAATTGAAATTAGATATAAAAAATATTTAACAATTTGAGTATTTGAGCCCAAAAGTCCAAGTGATTAAGGTCAAATTTGGATGTATGGGTTTTTTTATACTGTAAGATACTTTTAAGTTTGATCTGAATAAACTCGACTTGAATTGAGCTTGATTCAAATAAGCCTAATGTGCCCTCATTAATTAGTGGCTCCATTGAAATCTTACTTAAATGTTTGCACAAAACATTACAGGCATACTGGAAACTTAATTAATTAGGCGTATAATGAATCTCTCATTTCTTCATCCTTCTGGAATTTTATTTTTGGTAAGTTGTGGCAGGTTGCCAAATTTCAAGTTGCAGATGTACTGACCAGAGCAAATATATTCATGTGCATTCCCCCTGTACATATATTCATCAGGAATATCCCCTGTTATGTTTTCAATCATTTCATTACTGTTAAAAGATGTATGGCCTGTATTGAGGCAGAAACACATTTGAGGTTCTAAAAAGTGCTATTCAAACGGGCAACTGTACAGTTTTTGAACAAGTGGTTGATAATCATCAATCGTTTCATTACAGCACAACCAATAGCAAACAGTGAAACTGATGAAATCGTACACTATTATTTATAAGCGCACGTGATTATTCAAACTCCAAAGAAAGACAGAAGATCTTCACGCCAGTTTACCAAACCACCACGGATTTAACCCAGATCGTTCTAGAAGTGAATTATTGATTCTCTAGTCGTGGCCTTCTTGCACATGAACTACCCAAAAACAGTGAAACCAGAGTTTGTAATAGTGAATCCTCCATCCACCACAAGATTGTGGCCACTCACATACTTAGACTGGTCACTCGCCAAGTAAAGTGCCGCGTTAGCCACATCCTCGGGTTCAAGCTTTGCACCTTTGAGGTTGGAATAAATCCCGTGGACTCCCTCATCATCAAGCCTGAAGAAATCCTTAGCCAACGGCGTCGCCACCACGTATGGCGACACACAGTTCACCCGAATCCCATAGCGTCCGAGCTCCACGGCGGTATTCTTCGTCAGCCCCACGACTGCATGCTTCGAGCTCGTATAAGCATGTGACGCCACCCCGCCGGTGCAGCCACACACGCTCGCCGTTGATATGATGCTGCCACGTCGTGCAGGGACCATCACCCTGGCAGCGTGCTTGGTCCCCAGAAACACACCAATGAGATTGACGTTAATGACTTCCTCGAATTCAGATTTTTTGTTTTCGATTATGCTGGTTTTGTTGACACCGACAACACCAGCGTTGTTGAACATGATGTCGAGCTTGCCGTACTTTGAAACCGCTGTGTCCACTGCGTTTTCTATGTCCTTTTCCTTTGTCACGTCGCAGTGGACGTAGGAAGCAGAAGAGGAAGAAGAAGAATCTGTGATGCTTTTGGAAACGGAGAGACCCAGGTCATCTTGGATATCGGCGATCACCACTTTAGCTCCGTGCTGGGAGAAGAGCCTCGCAGTACACTCGCCGATACCACTTGCACCACCGGTGATCAGAGCCACCTTACCTTCAAGCCTGAAAGTGAAAGATTTGACTTTGAAGTACTTGTTAAAACTTCAAACGAATGATACATATAAACTATAAAGCATTAAACAATGAACATATTTGAACACTAGGGGAAGTTGAACATTTTTCTTTTCCTTGAATTATAATCATTGATAATATGCCAACACAGATGGGTAAAGTTGTAATTTACTGCTTACCTTCTCATGGCAACTGAGGCTAACATGGAGGCACTTCCCATGGTGGAGCTTTAGAGCCTGCTTCAATGCCAGACAATCTTCAACTGCAGGCTCTGTGGCATGCATATGCATATATATATATATATATATATAATGGAGGATAAGTTGAGTTAGTACATATGAAAGGTCGAATTCAAAGACCGTGAACCCGTGATCAGGGTGTTGTGGCTATGCAGACACGTCTCTCATTTTCACTCACTCCGATTAATATCGTGTGGTCTATTTCAAATCCTTTTCATGGAAGATCGGATGATCTGAGGATGGCCCAGAGGAACGTCTCATAGTCATTGTTGGTTAAGATGTTCTCGATCTCCATCAAATGCACGTTTTTCTTTTGTCTTTTTTTACATCTAGAATTTTTAATAATAGTCTCGTGACACGTTTATTATCTTTTTCACAAATTAAATAACAAAGATGAACATGAGTACAATTGAAATACTTCATCCAATCCTTGATATAAAATATAGTTTGAAAACTTTTTTTATGTCCTGAATATAAGACAAATATAGAATAATTAATGCTTTTCCTTTTCAAATTGTTTCCTTGATCTATCTATCATTATTTAAATTCCTAAATAATAATTTATTATAGTTATTAATTAAAAAAAGTAAAAATGAAAAGTTATATACTATATAATTTTAAACTTATAACTATTTTTTTTAATAAGGAGTGTTTTTGTTAACTTTACCTTATATTAATGATAGAAGAGAATCAATGCTTACATGTTTTTTAACAAATAAATCCATGATATAATTTTTCTTAACTTACATGAATAAATTTAAATTGTGTGTTTGAGTTTTTTTTTCGGGTGTTTAAATATAAATATAAGATTAAGACAAGTGTATCAATACTCCCTTCAGTCCTAAGAACGGAGAAGCAACTCCCTCTGATCTGTCCTTATCTATGAAGTGCATAAGATTAAGATTAAGGCAAGTGCACCAAATCCTTGATACACCCTTCAGTTCTAAACGTAGAAGCCACTCCCTCTGTCCTTATCTATGAAGTGTATAAGATTAAGGCAAAGTGTACCAAATCCTTGATACTCCCTTCAGTCCTAATTCTAAACGCCTCTGTCCTTATGTTTGTATGAGTGTCCAAATATTTAATCCCATAAAAGTTTCAGAAAAAATAAAAGAAGCATAATATACCTTAGATGCAGTTATATAATATTTCTTCCTATTCTACTTATAACATAGAGAGTAAATAGTTTTTGTCCTATTTATAAATTATGTCATAAAAATTTTTATCATAAATTTTCTCTTTTATTCTTTATTAACAATTTATACATGTATGCTCCTTTCATTTAAAAATATAAAAAACTTTTTTAGGTTAGATATTAAAAAATATAAGATATTTTTAATTTTTATTATATAATTAATTGGTTTTTTTCTAAAAATATCTTTAATAAATAAATCATTTAGCTACAAGAAAGACACTATATTAAATAAGAACAAGTATTAAAAGACGATATCAATTTAAAAATTATTTGTTTATTTATTTGAAGGTATGATTCAGATAAATATGTTTTATATTTTTTTTGAATACAGTATAAAAAAATATGTCTTATATTTTTTAATGCAAGTAGTATATTTTTTTAAATAAAAATTGGCCTCCCTTAATATCACGGCTAGTTCTACCGCTGATATGAAATGTTCTTTTAACCCAATCTTGCATATTGATAAAAGTTATTATTTAGTTAAAACCATATAAAATTACAATAATTTTTTAAATTTTATCTCAAACAATATTATAATTAATATCATGATAGCAGTGTGTAAAGCACACAATTAATATCTTTTACCTTTTTTCAAGACAAAGGCAAAACTATTAATTATTTAAAAATAATATAACCCCATATGTTTATGGACAAAATAAAATTATAGAAAAATGCTCTATATGTAGAGACCGAGGGAGCAATTAATTAACTAATTCACATGCACATAATACAAAATTATATAAGTTAGTTATTTATAAGAAATACTCCATCCTTTTCTATTTATAAAGTGGAGAGAAAATATTTTTTGTTTTATTAATAAGTCATATATTAAATTTTTATCATAATTTTTTACCCTCTATTAAATGTTGGTGAGATAAATTATATTATTAAAATACCTATATTTAATAAATGTAAAGTTAAGAATTTATAAAAATTTTAGATGGAGATAAGTTTCAAAGTTTTTTCTTGATTTTAACAAAATAATTCCAAGTAACTTATAAATGGGGGAAAATAAACAAAAATGGGAGACAAAGGAGTTTAATATGAAATATTACCTTTAAACTCAAAACAAACCCTCAACTAATAACTCATATCCTTAGGTTAGCCCAAGCAAACAAACAAATAAATAAATAAATAAATCACATGCTTAAGACAGGAGAAAGCATCACTTATTCAAGAGTTGGTGTTGGTATGAGAAATAATAGATAAAACATAAGTTTTTATGGCTTTTCTCAGTGCTCATCACCTTTTTAATAATGTCTAGATCATCTAAATTGATTTAAGCTTTAATTTATTTACATTAAAGAAAAAATTATAATTTTTTTAAATAATATACTTTATAATCATTTTAGATAGTCTAAATTTAATTTGAGTGATCCAAATTTAATACTTAAATTTTTTTATAATTTTAAAAAATTGACTACTCAAATTTATTCTAAACGCTTAAGATTTAAAATTTTAAAATTTTAATTGTTTTTGAAAAAAATATTTTTTGGCAAGCACCACCAAGTAGGAGAGTATCTTTATTTTTAAATGTTGGACTATTTAAAGTATATTTAGATAATCAATTCAGGCTAAATTACACATAATTTTCTTAAATTTTGAACCATGTACAAATAACATTCTTAACCTTTAAAATTTAATAATAAACCTCTGTAAGCTACCAAGTTTATGCAAATAATATATAGCCATTAATTATATACCCTCTTAAACTTTATTTTGTGTGGATTTAAGCTCTCAAATTTTGATTGATACATGAATAACCCTCTAAATTTTAAATTATATGTAGATAAT